>NC_133620.1:432710481-432857982 GCF_048593235.1 Sminthopsis crassicaudata
TGCCTTTCATAGTATATTGTTCTTGTTGTTGTTCTGTTTGTATCCAATTCTTTATGAATTCATTTGGGATTATTTTTTTCTTTTTTTGGGTTTTGGTGTTTGTTTTTTTTTTTGGAAAAAAATATGGAGAAGTCTGCCCATTTCCCTCTCTAGCTCATTTTACAGATGAGGAAACTGAGGCAAACAAAATGAAGCGACTTGTTCAGGGTCACACAGCTAGTCAGTGTCTGAGTCCAGATTTGAATTCTGGTCTCACTGACATCCACCACCAGCCCCAGCTAGCTTCCTTCTTTGTCTTGCAGGTAGCAAACAAGAGCTTGGCGAATCAAGAAGAATGAAGCTGTTTGGTATTCAGTCACTACAGAATGAGATCAGTAAGTTTTAGGGAGGAAATCTTAGTCACAGGGCTGGGTTGAGTATCATTTGGCAGTCCCCAAGCTCCCTGTGGAAAGGAGACAGGGTTAAATGACAAACTCTTCTGTCTGACATTGATGGTCCCGGCTCATGAAAGTAAGCTGGAGCCGAGAAGCCACCTTGTTGGGCTGTGGCTGCTGTCCCAGTGATTAATTCTGTACATAAATGATCTCTGTTGGCATCTGCTGGCAGGCACAAACACTGCTGCCTGCCTGTTCCTCCAGAGCTGAGTTACACTCAGGGCTCATTGTTTTAGGGGGTAGGCAATAGGGTGAGTTGCTGAGTAAGTCCTCCCTGCTCTTGGCTCCTTGGGAAAAGTTGCCGGTATGCTTCTAGCAGGGTTGAGGGAGAATATGAGACTTGAAGTCCATTCAAAAGCCAGTTGAGATCACTGGATGTTCCCCCGCCAGGACTTGTGGCTAAGGAAAGCTCCCAGGGCCTGGCTGCTCCAGGGGGTATGTTCACAGTGAGGAATATGGTTGTGGCAGTGATGGTAACATTTGAGGGCAGCCTTTCCAGACCAACTCTGCAAAGGGGCAGGAGTCACTAAGAATTTATTTGTACATTTCGGTGTGGGTGGGGAAAGGGAGCGGGAGAGTCCTGGACAGGAGATCATTCTTTATTTTTAGTGCCTGTGGTTTGGGGGGGGGGGCTGGAGATGCCTCCATCTCCCCCTGCCTTGTCAGCTCTTGGCTTGGGTGTTCTGCCCATCTGCTGAAGAGATCATATTTCCACCTCTTTCCTTGAAGTTTTTTCCCCTCTGTTGAGGCAGAGCAAAGGAAGCAGAGCCAGGAGAACAATATACACAATGTCTGCAATAATGTAAACGGAAAGCATACTTAAAGGAAGCCCGACTCTGAGTAATTTTAAAGGATCAATCTTATTCTAGGAGAACAGCTGAAGAAACATTCTTCTCTAACTGGGCTTTTACCCAAGGAACAGAACACAAAACTATTTCTTCTTAGAGAGACAGAGGACCAAGGGAATGCAGGGCAGAAAGGTCTGACACAACAACAGCTGGGTCGTGTAATCAGCAAAGGAACACTTTCCTCCTGGTAGAGAGGTAGGGGGCCTCAGGGGTGGAATACTGCATACACAATCAGATGTCGTTGCTCTGTCATTTGGTTTTGTCTAACTGGTTTTCTTTTCTACCAAGGACAATCTGATGGGGCTAGAGATAAGGGGATCATGGCAGATTTGGAAATGACTGGCATACAAAAGGCATCCATAAAAAATACAGTTTTTTGGTTCAGTATAATAAATTCTTTTGCACATATTTAACCTGATCAGATTATTTGCTGTCTTGGAGAAGGTGGGAAGTAAGGGAGGGAGGAAGAAAATTTTTTAAACAAAGTTTTACAAAAATGAATGTTGAAAACTATCTATACATGTATTTAAAATACTGTTAAGGTTTTCTGGGGGCAGCTAGGTGGTGTAGTGGATAGAGCACGAGCCCTGAAGTCAGGAGAAGCTGAATTTAAATCTGGTCTCAGACACTTAATGCTTCCTGGCTGTGTGACCCTGGGCAAGTCACTTAACCCCATTTGCCTCAGGGGAAAAAAAGTTTTCCGGAGGGCATCATTTTGAGCAATTAAAAAAAGAAAAAAAAATGAATTCTTTCTTCCAGATCTATAAACTAGAATTCTCTTGAGAAAACTTTCTGAATCTTGAGCTGCTGTCTCATTTTTTTTCCCCCAGGGGAAAGAAGCTAGTGGTAGTACTTAATGTTGGGAAGAAGAGTCACTAGATATTCAGACACAAAGAAAGACTACTTCTATTCAATAAATCAGTAGATGCCCATGCCATATGGCCACTGGGTAGAGACTTTAAGAGGTCACTTTGGTGGTTACCTTCCCCTTGAATTTCTCACTGCCCCTATACTTCAAAAAGCAAAATATTCAGATCATCTGCCAACAAAAAAAAGTCACCCTCCAGAGGGGAAAATATATATGTGTAATCTACTGTAAATACCTTCATCCTGTGTTCAGATAAAAAGCTCCTAAAGGGAAACTGATTCATAGACAGAGTGCTGCAAAGACCCTTAGGTATCATCTGAACAGTTCTTTCATTTCACAGATGAAGAGACTGAAGACTAAGAATGAGTCTTGCCTAGGATCATGTAGCAAATTGGTGGCAATTAGAACTTGAATCCTCATTGCTTATACCTTTATCTAGAACAGCATTAAATCATGATACCTGGAATTGTTTTCAACCCTGAAACAGGGCAACAGAAGAAGCTGGGTTGAAATTGGTGGATAGGTCAGAAAACTTTAGGCTATCCAAATCTCCCTCCCTCCTTCCTTCTCTTTTCCCTTCTTTCCTCCCTCCTTCCCTCTCTCTGTCTCTGTGTCTCTGTCCCTCTATGTATCTGTTTCTGTCTTTATTTCTCTC
The DNA here is from genome assembly GCF_048593235.1 of Sminthopsis crassicaudata. NCBI lineage: Eukaryota > Metazoa > Chordata > Mammalia > Dasyuromorphia > Dasyuridae > Sminthopsis > Sminthopsis crassicaudata. Next base: position 432,713,287 of record NC_133620.1, read on the forward strand.
TCTCTCTCTCTCTCCTTTTTTCTCTCTCTCTCTTTCTTTCCCTCTCTCTCTCTTATCTTCCTTTGTCTCTGTCTGTCTCTTTTTCTTTCTCTCTGTCTGTCACACACACACACACACACACACACACACACACACACACACACACACACACAACATTGCCTCAAAGTGAATGTAGAATAGCAAAAATAAACAAAAATTGAAGTAAAGTAGTTGCTCTTTTAAGACAATTTGAGAAGACCCCCAGGAAAGACTTGATGTAAGCAGAATCAACAAAGCTCTGGGGGCAACTGGGTTGAGAGGCAGAAACTTTAAAGTTTAATTTAATTTAAATATCGTGGATTACATAAGACATAGCAACTATTATGCTGAAGGATGGTAGATCTTGGAACACTATATTTCACAGAGCAAAAGAAATGGGGTTATAAACAGGCACAACCTACCCAACAAAGGTAAGCATAATCCTTCATGAAAAGAAATGGATATTAAATGAATTGAAATATTTTTGAGTATTTATGACAAAAAAGAGCAGAATTTGATGAAAAATATAAGATCTGGAAGAAATATGAAGTTAATATTCAAGACCAATTATAAAAGACTCAATAAGATCAATTTTTAAAAACTTCTTATATGTGATAATTTTATCAGTACTCTTATGACTGTCATCATTATTTGGGTAGTTTGAAAGAAGAGTTTAAGCTGAACTGTGTATTATGAGTGATTCCAAAAAAATAAAACTGCATAAGGAAAGAAAGAAAGGAGTTGTCTCATACAAATGAAGCATGAAAGGAAGAACTGATATAGGAGAAGCTAGTGGAGGGAGAGGATTGGTATTGGAACCTTATTTTTATTGGAAATAGGTTAATGAAGAATAACAGATACAGCTAGAAAACTATAAAAGTATTTTAAATTTAGGAAATAATAAGAGGGCAAGGGGATAGGGTAAGGGAGGGACTTTTAGTAGGTGTGTAAATTAAGAATTAGGAGAAGAGGGGATCAGGTAGAAACTCTTGAAATACAGGTAGATTAAGGTGAATAGTAGGGGAGAGGATAAGGGAGGGATAATAAGAGAGGTAGGCAGATTAAGGAATAGGAGAGCAAGAAAGCTGTTAGAAGTGAACAAGAAGGGATAGATAGGGCAAGTAGAGAGACAAGAATAGTGAGGAAAGATAGGATGATGGGAAGTACAAACAAGAAGTTATAACTTAGAATATGAATTGGATGAATTTACACATAAGATAGAAATGGATAGCAACATGGATTAAAAATCTGAATTCATTGATAAATGATCAAATGATATAAATAGTTTTCAGATGAAATTAAAACTATTTCTAGTCACATTAAAATGTTCTAAATCATTATTGATTGAGAAATGCAAATTGAAACAACTCTGAGGTACCATCTCATACCCATCAGATTGGCTAATATGACGCAAAAGGAAAATGATAAATGTTGGAGAAGATGTGGTAAAGTTGGAACACTAATGCATTGTTGGTGGAATTGTGAACTGATTCAGCCATTCTGGGGAGCAATTTGAAACTATATCCAAAGGGCTATCAAACTTCATTCCCTTTGAGCCAGAAATATCACTATTAGGTATATATCCCAAAGAGATCATAAAAAGAGAAAAGGACTCACATGTATAAAAATATTTATAGTGGCTTTTTATATGTTTTAATATTTTTATTTTTCCCAGTTACATGTAAAACCATTTTTGGAAACATTTGCTTTTAAAATTTTGAGTTCCAGATTCTCCCCTTTTCTCCCCCACCATTGAGGGCCATGTGAAGTTATGTGAAAAATTTCCATAAAAGTCATGTTGCAAAAGAAAACATAAATCTCTCTCCAACCCCCCCAAAACCAACCAAAACCCCAAAAACAAACTAATAAAAACCCCACAAGAAAAAAAGAGAAAATTTTGAAAAGTATGTTTCAGACTATATTCAGACTTAATCAATTCTTTCTCTGGGTATGGATAGCATTTTTCATTATAAGTTCTTCAGAATAGTCTTGGATCATTGTATTGCTGAGAATAGCAAAGTCATTCACAGCTGATCATCCCACAACTTTGCTATTACTATGTACATAGTACATTTCATTTGGTTGAGCTCATGGACTTTCCAGATTTTAGAGATAGCACAGTGTATAGCAGCTCTTTTTGTGTTAAGAAAGAATTGGAAATTGAGGAGATGCCCAACAATTGGGGAAGGGCTGAACAAATTGTAGTATATGAATATAATGGAATACTATTGTGCAATAAGAAATGATCAGTAGATGCATTTTAAAAAAAAGACATACATGAACTGATGCTGAGTAAAGAGAGCAGAACCTGGAGAACATTGTTCAGAGTAATAGCAACATTGTGTGATGATCAACTGTGATTGACTTGACTCTCCTTAGAAATACAATAATCTAAGACAATTCCAAAAAACTCGTGATGGAAATTATTATCTATATCCAGAGAAAGAACTATGGCGTCGGAATACAGATTGAAGCATATCATTTTTGCCTTTTTTTTGTTTTTTCTTTCTTGTGGATTTTCTCTGTTGTCCTGATTCTTTTTTATAACATAATTAATGTGGAAATATGATTAATATGATTGTACATGTATAAACTGTGTCAGATTGCTTGCCATCTTAGGGAAGGGGACAGAACAGGGAGAGAGGGAGAAAAAAATTTATTTATTTATTTTTTTAAGAATAATTTAAAAAAAAATTTATCATTATAATTTTTTTTGACAGTATATATGCATGAGTAATTTTTTTATAACATTATCCCTTGTATTTATTTTTCCAAATTATCCCCTCCCTCCCTCTACTCCCTCCCCTAGATGACAGGCAATCCCATACATTTTTACATGTGTTACAATATAACCTAGATACAATATATGTGTGTAAATCCCATTTTTCCTTGTTGCAACGGTAAGTATTAGATTCCGAAGGTGTAAGTAACCTGGGTAGGTAGACAGTAGTGCTAACAATTTACATTCACTTCCCAGTGTTCCTTCTCTGGGTGTAGTTGTTTCTGTCCATCATTGATCAACTGGAAGTGAGTTAGATCTTCTTTATGTTGAAGATATCCACTTCCATCAGAATACCTCTTCATACAGCATTGAAGTGTACAGTGATCTTCTGGTTCTGTTCATTTCACTCAGCATCAGTTGATCTAAGTCTCTCCAAGCCTCTCTGTATTCCTCCTGCTGGTCATTTCTTACAGAGCAATAATATTCCATAACATTCGTATACCATAATTTCCCCAACCATTCTCCAATTGATGGGTATCCATCTTCCAGTTTCTAGCCACTACAAAAAGGGCTGCCACAAACATTTTGGCACATACAGGTCTCTTTCCCTTCTTTAGTATTTCTTTGGGATATAAGCCCAATAGTAGCACTACTGAATCAAAGGTTATGCACAGTTTGATAACTTTTTGGGCATAGTTCCAAATTGTTCTCCCGAATGGTTGGATTCTTTCACAACTCCACCAACAATGTATTAGTGTCCCAGTTTTCCCACATCCCCTCCAACATTCATCATTATTTGTTCCTGTCATCTTAGCCAATCTGACAGGTGTGTAATGGTATCTCAGAGTTGTCTTAATTTGCATTTCTCTGATCAGTAGTGATTTGGAACACTCTTTCATATGAGTGGATATAATTTCAATTTCATCATCTGAGAAGTGTCTGTTCATATCCTTTGACCATTTATCAATTGGAGAATGGCTTGATTTCTTATAAATTAAAGTCAGTTCTCTGTATATTTTGGAGATGAGACCTTTATCAGAACCTTTAACTGTAAAAATATTTTCCCAATTTGTTACTTTCCTTCTAATCTTGTTTGCATTAGTATTGTTTGTACAGAAACTTTTTAGTTTGATGTAATCAAAGTCTTCTATTTTGTGATCAATAATGATCCCTAGTTCTCCTCTGATCATAATTCCTTCCTCCTCCACAGGTCTGAGAGGTAGACTAGGGAGAAAATAATTTAGAAGTCAAAATCTCATAAAAGGGAATGCTGAAAACTATCTCTACTTATAATTAGAAAAAAAAATCTTACTAAGTGGGGGGGGGAAATCTGAATACAACAATATATCACTTTTAGGAAACAATAAAAATGACAGATACATATAAAGACAAAATAAAGGGCTGGAGTAGAATTCATTCTGTAATTTAGAAAGTCACATTAGTAATAATGATCTCAGTCAAAGTTAAGCAGATTTAAATAATTGGAGAATTGTTCATTGTTCACGGGTAACTCTTTGGATCCAAACCGAATGGTTGTTTGATGACAACCATTTTATTTGTCAGTAAAGTTAGGCAATTTTGCCTTACTTATTTATTCAATGCCATTCCAATCAAATTAATAAAAAATTGTCTTTTGAATTAGAGAAAAGAATAACAAAATTCATTTGGAAGAACAAAAGGTTAAAAATTTCCAAGAAACTAAAGAATAAACATGTAAAGGAGGGAGATTAGCAATACCAGGTCTTAAAGTATATTATAAAGTAAGACCATTGTTGAAGGGTAAAATGAATAATTCAATTATTTTAAACTAAACATCTCTTGTATAAATGAAATAAATGTAGTTAAGATCAGAAGGAAAGCAAAAAACTGGGGAAGAAACTTTTGTAGACAATCTCTCAGATAGAACACGATTGCGATAGAATACTGCTGTGATATAAGAAATAACGAGCTGATTGATTTAGAAAAACAGAAAGACTTGGGCATATGAAGAAGATGTTATCTATCTCCAGAGAAAGAATTGACAAATAAAAAAATGGATAGTATGATATTACATATATGTATATATATATGTATTTATAATATATATGTTTATTGATGTATATGTATATGTGTATATATATAGTCAAATTATAGCCTTCTCTAGGGTTGGGGGGGGAGAGAAAAAATAAAATAAAAAGCACATAACAGGGAACAAAATAAAACTTAAAAGTAAGCATAGAAAAGTTGGGTTGTTTTGAAAACAGTGTATTGAATTTATGACAGGTTTTTATGGAATGGAAATTTATTGTTGTTTTATATTGAATTCTCTCTTATGTTCTGTGGTGTACATTGAAATACTCTTTTTTTCTTTTCTCATTTTGTATTGAAGTTTAAAAGTGTATAAAATATAAAAAAAGAAACTGGAGGAAAGCACAGTTTGCAAACTATAGGTTAGTGAGAGACTTGAAAGAAATATCTCATGAGTACCACAAACAGAAAAGCAAGATCACAAAGGGTCAACATCATTGAGAATAGGTTGTGCCAGACTAAACTAAATTTCCTTTGACAACTTTATTAAATCAAGAGAACTATGGCTGTAACTGACCTAGATTTTTAGCACAGGCTTTGAGAGAAAATATCATATTAATTTTGTGAAAAATGTAGTGATGGTGATTAGATGATAATAGAGTTAGGTAGATTTGGAATTGGTTAAATGACTAGACCTAAAGAGAAATCATTAATGGTTTAATGACAAACTGTAAACAAGTCTCCAATAGAATGTCTCAGGGAACTTGTCAATGTCCTTGGACTGTTAAATTTTTTTTAGCAATGACTTGGATAAAGGTATAGACGACATGACTATCAACTTTGCAGGTGATACAAAGCTAGAAGGGAAAATTAACATGTTGGATGACAAGAGTTTGGATGCAAAGAGTCTTAAAAAATCAGAACTATTCAGAAGCATAATTTGCTATAATATGCCCTGGGCCTGATTCAAGCATTTAGGTACAATAGTAGAATGTTGGGCACTTGTAGGTCGCTCCATAGTTGTTACAGAGAGGATTACTCAGCTTTAGCATGGAAGGATATTCTATGATTTTTTTTTTTCATCATACCAATGTTGCTGCAGGAAAAAAGCTTCATTCAGTCAAGAAACCTAAAGTTGGGTCCCAACTCTGCCATATTCAATAGTATCTGCCCTTCTCCAAGATCAGGTTGGTTTTATGATACAGAATTGGCTATTAGATGATTTCCAGGGGTCCAGGCTACTGCATGCAAAATGCTATTTGTCTGTAGGCTTTAGGAAACATTCCTGGTTTGGTTTTGTTTGGGCTATTTATTTATTTATTTACTAAATAAGTTCCATTTTGCTTGTGAATCTCAAGCTGGCAACTAAGATACAATATGAAGCCTGTCCTACAATGGGAACTAGTGTTATCTGTATTGAATTTGAGTCTTAAACTGTAATCATCACCAAATATTTTGAGAAATATTCATTGAAATCTTGTTGGGTGCCCAGCCCAACCCTGTACAGTCTAGTTCAGCCTAACCCAGCCTCATGCAGGTCAGTTCTTTCCAGGTCAGTACTCTGTCCCCAGAGCAACAAAATCATTTTCCACTGAACTGGCAGTGACTAATTAGAGGGCACATTTTCTGTGAATAGCCTGGCAAATCTTTCTCAAACAATAAATGAATGGAAGAAAGAGAAAAAGAAAAATAGAAAGGAGAGGAGAAAAGGATTAATCAATTAATAAGTATTTAAGTCCCCACTATAGACCAGATAGTACCCTAAGTTCTGGAGTTACAAATATAAAATGAGACAATTCCCTCCCATAAGGAGCTAATTCTCCTAAAATAGGAAAGAAAGAACAAGAATAAAGAGAAAGGGAAGGAAGAGGAGAGATAGAAAAGGAAGAAGAATTATAGAAGGAGAAAAAGGAACAAGTGAAAGAGGCTATAACATTTACCTCTAGTTCTACTTCCCTCATTCCCCTGACTTGATAGGCAAGTCCTTAGATAGGGGTTGAATACTCTTTTTCAGGGTATGGGGGGACTTTGAATAGTTCTGTCTCTAATTGTGTCACTCAGAAGCCCCCACCAGTGTACTTCTCACTAACTGCCAGCCCTACTTAATTAGTTTTTGAATGAATACATGAACAAAACATTTGCTAAACATTCACTATATACAAAGCATTGTGCTAAGTACTGAAGATATAAATTAGTCTTGTTCTTATATTCTAATTCTAATACAATTCTAATATAATTACAATTCCTCCTTTCCTTCCTTCTTTCCTTCCTTCGTTCCTTCCTTCTTTCCTTGACTAGGTAAAAGAGGTCATTCTTTGCTTCATTTCTTATCTAGTCTTAATCACTGAATTGACCTTACCTCAGACAAACTGAGACCTGGGAAAGACCTTAGCTTAAGTAGATTGCATTGCCCTCTGTATCCCAGGCCATCACCAGTGCCCTGATGTATATCTTGCCACTGGACCCACATGGCTCTGGAGGAAAAAGTGAGACTGATGACTTTGCACAGCCCTAATTAAATCTAATTCGCATGCAAGTCATAACATCGCCTTCCTAATATCATGGTCCTCTTTGAGAACAAAGGACAAACAGCACTTCTAATGGGGGGACACGATATACATGGAAGGTTTCAGCTACAAGTTAAATGGAAAAGCTTGTCATCCTCAGAATGTGGTGACAAAGTAGATGTCAGTGTCTCTCTTTAATATCATTCCCATTAATTAAATCATATCAATTTCTTATGGTGAACTATTTGACAACGTCAAGGACTTTGGTGGCAAGAACTATCTTTCCTGGATCTCTAGTAGTTGTGTTTATAGCATCTGTGGATGCAATTGGCTTTGATTCTGCAGATTCTCAGTTTCTGAATTTGGGGTCTGCTGTTATTAAATTGGTCCACTGTTTGAAAGGCCAGCTGCTGGACTGACCCTTATTTTTAAAAATAGTATATTTTTAAAAATACATGCAAAGGTAGTTAGTTTTCAACATTCACCTTTGAAAAACCTTGTGTTTTAATTTTTTCTCCTTCTCTTCCCCCTTCTTCAAGACAACAAGCAAACTGATATAGGTTAAACATGTGCAGTTCTTCTAAACATATTTCCATATTTGTTATGCTGCACAAGAAAAATCTGATCAAAAGGGAAAAAATACAGAAAAAAGCAAGCAAACAAACAACAACAAAAGGTGAAAATACTATGCACATTCAGACTCCACAGTTCTCTCTCTGCATGTGGATGACACTTTTGGTCCCAAGTCTATTGGAACTGGCCTGAATCATCTCATGGTTGAAAACATTGTCCATCACAAATGATCATCACATAATTTTGCTGTTACTGTGTACAATGATCTCCTGATTCTTCACTCAACATCAGTTCATGTAAGTCTTTTCAGCCTTTTCTGAAATCAGTCTGCTCATCATTTTTTATAGAACAATAATATTCCATTACCTTTATATACCATATAACTTATTCAGCCATTTCTCAATGGATGAGCATCCACTCAATTTCCAATTCTTTGCTAGTATAAAAAAAGATTGCTATAAACATTTTTGTACATGTGCTGACTTTTATTTTATATATAGACACAAAGTGTGCCTGATTCTTTCGGCCAATCACAAGATGTTTCCTATGTAGCATCCTCTGCCTTTATTCAATGATTAAAATATGATAATTCTTTCAAATGGATTAAAGAAATTCATATATTATGGTAGGATTGTAGGAAAATTCCTTAATATCTAGTTTAAACAACTGGTTGATTGATTCAATTGAGGTATCTGTCTTCATGCCATTATATTAATTGGGATGTAATTTTGCACCTTTGCAGAAGGAAGGGAAAGAGAGAAATTGAGTCATAGATTTGGAAAATCTGGAAAAGAGCTTTGAAATCATTTACCATCAGAATTAAGAAGTCCTTACTTAATAGATGAGAAGGTTCAGATTCAGACAGGTGAAGAAACTTACCTAAAGTCCTGCAATTAAGTTGCAGAGATGGAGTTAGATGATAAATTATCTGCCTTTAAACCAATCCATTCCAACAGAAATTTATTAAACACTTACTATGTTCCAGGTATTGGGCTGAGCACTAGAAATACAATTAATTTAAAAAAGTCTCTACTCTCAAGGAACTTACTATCTAAAGAAACTCCAAATCTAATATACTTTTCACTATTCTATCCAAGTATAAAAAAAGAAGAGAGGGAGAATACAAGGGAAGGAAGGACAGAGAGAAGAAAAGATGGAAGTAGAAAATTTGGAATCAAGAAAAATGAATGAAAAAATTAATAACTATCTTACAATGCATGAAGCAACCGTGTTAAGTGCCAAGAATACAAAGAGACAATCCCTATTCTCAAGGATCTCACATTCTAATGGGGGAAACAATACACAGGGAAGGTTTCAGATGCAAATCAGATGGAAAAATCCCGAGATCCTTAGGGTGCAGAGGCAAAGCAAAGCAGATGGTAAAGAATCTTTTTAAGTCTCAATTTCATTGTTAAAACTATATCTGCTTCCGAAAGGAAGAAACAAGCATTTGTTAAGTGTGTCAGAGAGGCACTGAGCTAAGTGCTTTAGAAATATCTCATTTGATCCTCACAACAGCCTTGAGAGGTAGATGGTATTATTATCTCTATTTTATAGAGGAAACTGAGGCAGACAGAAATGGGGCATTTGAATTAAGATTTTCCTGAGAAGCACAAGTTCTATCCTCTATACCACTTTGCTGCCTTTGACTCTGAGTGATTCGAGTATCAAGAGTTTTTGGTGACGAACTTTCTTTTCTGTGTCCTTAGTAGCTGTGGTCGATAAAGAGGTAGTGATGCTTACAGATTATATCTTTGTAAAGGTTAACTTCCTTGGCTAGAGTGGAAACAGGGCAACTGATCTGAAGGGATCTATTATTCTTGAGATTTCTGGGTTTATCTTTCCATTATTGGCAGTTGATCATTAGTTGTTTTTAGAGTGTGTGGTGGTAGAATTGCTGGGTCCCTTCTTATAGGTGTTCCTTCCCCTGTGGAAATGGGGTGGGGGAAGATGGGGGGAGAGTGAGAACGGAAATGCATTAAGTGGGTTGGACAGCACTGCTAGTTCTGGGGTTCTGGATCCTCAGTTATTTTCATCTGGTACTGAGGGAAGTATTTTTTTTAATAGTATTTTATTTTTTCCCCAGTTACATCAAGAAAATTTTTAGTATTCATTTTTACAAGATTTTGAGATCCAAATTTTTTCCCTTCCCTTCTTCCTGCCCCTACCCTCTTCTGAAGATGGCAGGCAGTTTGATCTAGTTGATATATGTGCTATCATGTAAAACACATTTCCATATTAGTCACAATTACAAAAGAAGAAACAGATCAAAAGGAAAAAGAAAAAACCCACAAAAATATAAAGTAAGTGAAAAAATAAGCTTCAATCTGCATTCAGAGTCCGTTTGTTCTTTATCTGGATAGAAGTAACATTTTCCTTCCTGAGTCCTTTGTACTTGTACTGAGGAAAGCTGTACTTGAGTGGGTGGTAATACTTTGACCTTGTTGGCACATACCACTCCCAGAGGACACCTTGCTGGGAAGTGTTTGAGAGGAAGAATAGAGGAAAGAAGAAATTTTGAATGTTTCTTAAGTAAAATCTGCTAAGCTTTCTGACTCTCTTAAAAAAAAACCGTATTGTATCTTCAGTGCAAAGTTGTCCATTGAATTTAAATTCAGGGTATGTGTCCTTGTCTAATTGTTCAAATATTTGTTCCATTTCAGAAAAGAATATTGTTAACTAAAGAGTATTCTTTTTTAATGTCCAACTTTTTATCTTTCCTCCTGGGGGAGGTAGCAATATGATTATAGGCTTAGGAAGCCCAGAACTCATGAACCTTTTAATTATTTCAAATCATGATTGGAAGAGTTTGCTAGAATAAGAAAGGTATGAGGAGGGAGCTCTCTGATCTGTTGGATATAATACCTTTCATGGACTTGGGCACACATATTTTGGGGCATATACTTTGATTGTCAGAATTGTTACAGTTATGTGTATGACTAGTAGCTTTTGGCTAATGCATATACTTTTTTATTTTTATTTTTTACTATAGGTTGTGACAAACCTGTGGTAACCTGAAGAATTGTTTACTGTGGGCTGTGAGGATGGAGGAGAAAAGGATTCTGGTATTTTTTCAAGGCATTCTTTTTTTGTTGATTCTCAACCAATACCATCTTTCTCTTGGCCTTCCAATTCCCTTTCCATCCCCAAACTTCTCCCTATCAACCATGGCAACTACATGCTTATGGAAGTAAAAACACGTGCTTGTATAGGCAAGACTGAGACTGGACCTTCAATGAATTCAGGGAAATGGACACTTTTACATTAGTAACTTAATAAGTTCAAGTCTCCTAGAAATGGTTGCTTAGCAGGAGGTGATTTCCATAATAACTTTTCAGAGGAGAAGAACACTACTATCAGGAGGATTTTGTAACTGGATTGAATAGCTTTCTTAGCTGACTAGAAAATTTGTATTTTTTAATTGCTTGGGTAGGCTGAAATGAATGTGAAATGTTTATTGGGCAGTCCCATAAAATTGTCTTAACCTTGTAGGAAAGCATAATAGGACTGGAAGGTTATTGTTTCATGCTTTAAATATCTGTTAATATGCTCTTATGAATCTTTTTTTGGAGAGGGAAGTTTACTGTTGTTTTGCAAAGAAGGAAATAAATAGCTGTCCTATATCTTATATCTACTTTAGAAGAGATACTTAATCCTGGTTAGGGAAAACTCTCTACATGAATCATATCTGAGCTTTGTTTTAGAGATTTCCCCTGGAGTTTGACTCTAGGGAGAAAATGATCCAGACAATTCTAGAAGAACCTAATTCCTCTCTTAGGGGTCTGAATCCAATAAGACTGAATCTAGGCCCACTTGAACCTAGAACCAGGGTCCTTTGTGGAAGAGATTTCCTCAGGCTTTGGATAACACTCTATATTCAGCAAAATCTAACACTAAATTTATATGAAGAGAATCCTCCCCCCCATTTTGACATAAAATAAAACTATTATGCTGAACAATTATTTGCTATATCTTACTTGTGGACAAATGGTAAATATCCCTTCTAGCTTGCAATCCATGATCCTTTGAGATATTCATATAATTGAAACTAAAAAGTATTATTTAAAATAACTCAAGCATGAATTTCTAGGGTGAGCCGGCTCTGTGTTGACATTTAAACAAAGATTGAATATTGACTTAGGATGCTTGGGAATATTATATCCTATAAGCCTGTATTGGCCCACAGCATAGTGGGAATTTGGCTAGGAATTCAAACTCTCATTCTATCAGGTCCCCTAGTGAATGAATACATCAGAGTACACAAGAGAAAGACTGAATCAACAAGGAGGTAAAAATTGCATTTACTGAGGAGGGGGAGTGGGAAGAGAAGTAGAATTCTCAGATAAAAGCCAGAAGCAATTTCTAAATCATTAAAAAAAAGGCTAGAAGTAGAAATCTTGATTCAAGGTCAATGAGCATTTAGGGTCTGGTTAGAGAGATCCTCTGTCTCCCTGAAGGACATGATGTACACAACCTCCATGTCCATTGGCACCTTGCTGTAAACCATAGGGACCCTGATATGCAAACACATTATATCGTTACCCTGCTCTATCTAATGCAAACTCCTAAATTCAGACCTATTATTAGAAACAGTTAGGCTTAAGGGTGATGCTACAAGAGATTTTACCAGGAGGGAATTGGATGGATTTTTGTGGTTGGTCAGGAAACTGGGATGATATTGGGGCTAAAAGGTGCTGAGCCAATAAAAGTGTTCTGGGGGTGGGGGGACAGAGAAATCAATTTCCAAGTAATAACAAATTCAGCTCCATTTATTTCAAATAGATGCAAGTGCACCTGAGAATAGTATCAAATATGGACTTAATTAAAAAAATAGTTGTTAGCTCTCTTCTCTGTCCCCTGTGGCAGTAAAACTCATTTTACCGAGCAGTTTGAAGTGGTAAGAGATGTAGAATGACTGGCAAGGGGCTCTAAATGTGTTTTCTATGTTGGAAGTAATTAAAAATCCAGAAAGTATTTACATATATGAACGTAGTTAGAGCCACATATGGATCTGGTCAAGTCTATGTTTGAAAGATGTATGTCTCCAACTATACGTTATGATTATTTTTACCCAGATCATAATTCCTGCTATATTATAAACTCCTTGAGGGCAAGGGCTGTGTCTTTTTAAAAAAAATAATCCTCTATTGCCCATGACATAATGCCCTTTATATAATCAATAATAATCGCAGAATCATAAAATTTCAGTTGGATGAGATTTCAGAGGCCATCTAATCCAACCTATATCTAAATAAGAAACTCAACAAAATCTTTCACAAATGATCATCTTGATTTCACATGAGGAATTCTAGCAACATCAAGCTCATTCATGCCGAGTAAGTAACCTATTCCACTTTTGAAGCGCTATAATTCTGAAGTTCTTAGATTGAGTAGAAATCTGCCTTTTTTTTTTTTTTTTTTTTTTTTTTTTTTTGCAAATCCTATTCATTATTTCTCTGCCCTCTGGGTTTAACCAAAGCAGATCTAAGTCTTCTTTTCCATATAACAGCCCTTCAGATATTTGAAAAGGGGTTTCCTTGTATATTCAATATTTTCTTCTTCAGGCAAAATGTCCTAGATACCTCCAATCAGTTCTGATATAGTATGACAGTTTTTCACCATTTTGGCCATGTTCTAGATTCTCCAGTTTATCAGTATCTTTCCTATAATGTGATGTCCCAAACTGAACTCAGTACACTTCCAGAAATGGTCTGACTTTCAAAATGTAACCTGAGATCGTGTTAGCTTTTTTGGGTGATTGCCACCTCAGACTGCTGATTCATGTTGAACTTGTAGTCCACTAAAACTCACAGACCTTTCTCAGACAGATTGATATCTGGTCATGACTCTGCCATCTTATTTTGTGAAGTGGATTTTTTGAATCCTAGCATAGGACATTACAGTTACTCTTATTAAACTTCATCTTATAAGATTTTCTCCATCCTGTCAAAACCTTTCTGGATACTGACTCTCCTATCCCACTTATTAGCTATCTCTCCTAGCTTTTTATCCTTTGAAAATTTGATTAGCATGCCATCCATGCTTTTATCCAAGTCATTGATAAAATTGTTAAATAACACAGGATGATGGATAGGTCCCTGGGGCACTCCTCTAGAGAGATGTTTCCTTTAACCATTAATGAATCTTATACTCTTTGGGTCTGGTCATTCAAATAGTTTGGAAACCATTTAACTATACTTTTCATTGTCTAAACCATGTTTTTTGTTGTTGTGTTCACAAAAAATAGCATGAGAGACTTTATCACACGTTTTCCTAAAATCTAAGTAAACTATAACATTGAGCAATCTGATCTTGTAACTGTTAAAGAAATACAATCAGTCTGATATTGATTCTTTTTGGAAGATTCAGTGTGATTATTATTTCTAATAATTCAAAAAAAGCTTCTTAAAAAACAAAAAAAATCTATTAGAAAGTAATAACATAGTCCATGAAATTATATGTTATAATATACCAAATCATGTAATGATTTTTTGTTTTAGTTGAAGCAATATTGGTTCCTTATGAACACTACTTCCTTTTCTAGGTCATAAAGTGTTCTTTTAATAATAAACTTGAGAACTTTTCCAAAAATGGAAGTCAAGCTCATTGACCCATAGTGAAAAGTACCCTCTTCAAAGATCTTAAGAATTCTGATCAATAAAATGATCCCAAAATCATGATTCCAAAAGAACAAGCATGTTACTTACCTCCTTGAAAAAGTGGTAAGCCACTAAAAATCCAGAGTGAAGTATCAATTTTTGGTCATAGTCAATGTCAGATTTTATTTTGTTTGACTAGGTATATTAATTATAAGGGTTTTAGTTCTCTATTTCTTTCTGTCTCTGTCTCTGTCTCTCTCTTTTTTCAGTGGGGGAAAAAGAAAAAGTAAAATTTTTAATCATTTAAAATAAAGTAAAAAATTAGAAATATTTGCTTTTTTTCAGTTCAATGGCAACTTTTCTGTTCTGTGATTTTTTAAATTAAAAAATAAGTTTTTATTGATTTTTTTTGTTTCTTACACCATCATCATTTCCTCCACTATTCCTTCTCCTCTCCCTTTACTCAGAAAGCCATCCTATGTAATTTTTAATATATTTTTAATGAAAAAGTTTATTTTTTTAATATTTTAAAATATATCTTATATATAATAAATTTTTAACATATAATTGTTTTGCTGAGGCAATTGAGGGTAAGTGACTTGTCCAGGGTCACACAGCTAGGACTGTTAAGTGTCTGAGGTCAGATTTGAACTCAGGTCTTCCTGACTTCAGGGTAGTGCTATATCCACTGCACCAACTAGCTGCCCCTATTTTAATATTTTTTAAAGGTAAAAATCGAAGAGGAAAAAATCAGCATAACTAATTAATATATTGACAATGTTTGAATATATATTCAATATACAACACTTGTGGACCTCCCACTTCTGGAAAGTGTTGGGGAGGAGGTATCTTCTTATTTCTTCTTTTGGGCCATACTTATTTTATCTAGTGTTGCAACATTCATTTTAAATTCTTTTTCTAATTGTTCTTTTCATATATATTGTTGTGATTATATTTATTGTTTTCTTCACTCCAATCATTTCATTCTGCATGAATTCATGTAGATCTTCCCATACTTCTTTATATTCATCACTTCTTATAATGCAGTAATATATCCAATTGCATTCATGTACTACAATTTATTTAGCCCTTCCTCAGTTAAGGAATTCATGCATTTCCACTCATATCCCGGTCTTTTTTTTCCACAGTCCAGACCCTTGCCCTTTTCTCTTTCCCCATCGGTCTTTGGACCTGACTGATCTCAATAGACAAATTGAAGAGGCCAGCACACAGGTCTCTCTTCAGTGTTACAGGTGCGTCGGAGACCAGGGTCTTCAGCATGATTGCTGAAGCTTATGACACTGGAAAAATTGGACACTGTAACCACATCAGACATGTGAGCTAAGCTGGCCAGGAAGTCATGGTGGCTGTTCTCATTGCCAACCAGGAATTGCTCCGCTGAAGAGCTGGACTCAACATGGGTCTGAGTGAATGGCACCTTGTTTTGCCTCTTGCATTGTAGGTGATGCTAGTATTGGGGGGGAGGGGAATGTTGCAGCTATCCTGACTATTTATGAAGGTGATTCCTCTCTAAGGTGTTTGATTTGCATGACCTTATTGTGGCTCTCATTCTCTATCTAGTAAACCCTTTTCTTCTTTCTGTGTTTCCCTTCACTGTATTGAATGACCCTTGGCTCAGCTGGACCTCAAGCCTCCTGGGACTCCCTCTAAGTATAAAGCTTCAATAGGCATTTATTTCTAAAGATTTGACATATTCATAATTTTTATAGAACAAGAAATTTAAATTCCCAGTGCTGTGTATTAAGCTTATGTATAGGTAGAATATTACACAATGGGCTTAAATGTAAAGTGTCAAGAAGTTCTTGTATGTGATCATTTGAAATTCAAGATTGCTGTAGTATCCTGGTACATATCCTGGGGATATGCTGAACATGTATCGTCAATAGTGCTGTGGGACTGAGCCAGGGATCACAGTGATGTTTCCAAATAAAATTCTGACTAGAAAAACAAAAACTCTTAGATGTATTGTTTCATTTGCTTCTTGCTAGAACACTCTTGGATATTAATATCCTCTTTTAGAAGATCTGGAAAGTGAGGTTCAAAAAAAGTCATGCAATTTAGACCTAAAAGGGACAATAAAGATGATCTGGTCCATTAGCCTCATTTTATAAAAGAGAAAAATGAGACTTAAGGTGGGTGTAGTGAATTTCTGTTGTTGATGATAAATTGTTTTTTATTGTGTCTAACTCTCCATGAGCTGATTTAGGCTTTTTTTTGGTTGTTGTTGTTGGGGGCATTTGCCATTTCTTCTCCAGCTTATTTTACAAACAAGAAAACTGAGGCAAATAGGGTTAAATTACTTGTTCAGGGTCAACATAACTAAAAAGTGTCTGAGGTCAAATTTAAACTCGGGAAGATGTATTCCTGACTCCAGGTCTAGTACTCTATCCATTGTGCCACCTAGCTTAAAGAATTTCTAAAGTTATTTAATTAGTAAGTGGAAGTACTGGGGTTTGACTCAGGTCTTCCTGACTCTAAATGCTGTGCTCCATTGCCCACTTACATTCATCCCAACACATTGCCTCTTATAGCTGCTTCTCAATATGCATTTGTTGAACTGGTATGAATTTGAATGAAAAATTTTGTGGTGATTTGCAAAGTTCAATACCCAAGTTCTTTGCATGGAGCTTATTTGGCAAAGAAACTCTGGAGATCTCACAAAAACATCATCATCAGTACTCAGGGACAAAGTCCTCTCCATTCATTTGGCCAACCAAACATTTCATGGGACATTATTATGTCCAACAAACAATGAGGTACAGGGAAAAGCATATTGGATGTGGAGCCTAAGGATGTTAGTTTTGAACTTTAGCTTTGCAATTTATTACCTTTGTGACTTCATTGAACTTCTCCAGGTGTTATTTTTTTTGGGGATAAATGAGACGATGCATAAGGTTCTTTTTATCTCTAGTTTTGTTTTCATATTTACATTCAAATTTTATTAGTGTGTTTTATTTTTATATTGCAAACATTTGTGGAATACTTCCATTTTGTGAAATTTCTCCTATATAAAAGGAAAATGGATAAGCAAAATTAATAGCATAGTGACATTGTTTGAAAATTTATGCAACATTTCAAACCTGTGGCACTTACACCTCTATTTAACCCCCCCCAAAAAAAAAACAACTCTAAATCTAAGTTCTCTTCCTCTCACTCCTGACTCCATAGGGGGAAAAAAAAGAAAAAATGTAATTTTTTTATAACAAATATTCATAGTCAAACAAAGAAATTCCTTCATGGTGGTATACACATATGTATATATGTATCTAAATATGTGTATGTGTGTGTGTATATACACACACACATACACACACAATATAAGCATATACCAATTTAGCTATACACATATACATACATGTTTCATCAGCATATTTCATCACCAGTCCTCTGGTCATGAGTGATCATTATATTGATCATTATTCTTGGAGTTTTCAAAGTTGTCAATGTTTATAGTATTGTTGTAGAAATTATTCTCCTGGGTCTGCTCATTAAATTCTTCATTAGTTTACAAAAGTTCTTAAAATAATTAATTTGTATAATATTGGTGTTATATTATAAGTTGTTCTCCTAGTTCTGCTGACTTCGTTTAGCATCAGTGCCCATAGATCTTCCATGCCTTTTTGGAATTATCTATTTCCTTTTTTCTTAGATCAGCATAAGCTACTCTAATACCTTCATATACTACAACTCATTCAGCCATCCCTTAATTACTGTAAATTCTTAGTTTTCAGTTTTGCTTTTTTTCTACAACAAAAAAGTCACTTAAGATAATTTTTTTGTACATAATGGACATTTTATTATTTTTTTTTCTTTTTGATTTCTTGTCCTAACAATTGTATAATGGATCAAAGGGCACTCACTGTTTAGTAACTTTTTGTTATAATTTTATATTGCTTTTCATAATGGACATACTTAATCACAGACTGATGCATCCCATAACTTACTCTAAATTATGGTCATTTTTTTTTTTTTTTTGGTTCCTTGGGAGAGACAACATAAAAACTAGGTAGTGAAGTGGATTGAGCCCTACACTTGAATTCAGGAAGACCTGAGACAAATCCAGCCTGAGGCACTTATTAATCCTGTGATCTTGGGCAAGCCACTTAATTTCTATCCCCTTCATCTGTAAAATGGGTATATAATAGCATTTATCGCCCAGCATTGTTGTAAGGATAAAGAGATAATATTTGTAAAGCATTTTGTACACCTTAAAGCTCTATAAAATGCTAGTTATTATTGTATAAAAACAATACTAATAACTTGTACTTCTCTACAAATCTCCCCATTCTTGACATGCTTTCTTTTCCCTTTCTCTGCCTTTTAGCATCTCTGGCTTCCTCTGACATTCATCTTCTACAGGAGACCTTTCTTTTTCTATGCTGCAAGTTCTTCCCATCTGAGATTACTTCCCATTTATTCTATATGTGTTCTGTATGTATTTATTCATGTACATGTAGTCTTCCTTATTGGAATATAAGTTCTTGCAGGGATTCTGGAAAGATGGCAGAGTAGGTCAAAAAATTCCAACTTCAGATCTCCCCCTACAAATAAGATAAAATAGTATCTCAGGGCAAATGTAGAGTGGTAATAAAATAAGCAAAGGTTGGAGCATAACTGTAGTCCTCCTAGGATAATTAGAGAAGATCCAGAAGATCCAAAGAAAAATCCCAGGTTGGAGGTTTGGCCTATGTAAAGTGTAAATATCTCTAGGCTAGCTCTGCTGAAATAGCAAGCTGTGAGTCCTGGGACCAGCTTGGTTGCCCCCAGCTACAGGAATTTTCACCACTGGGAAGCATGAGTAGTCAGACATCGAGCAGGGATTGAGGGAACCTCTGCTGATAAAGGATGCCAGGTCCAATTGTGTTGCTGAGCAACAGGAAAATGCCTGGGTGAGGGGAAACTAGCACATACTGAGTGAGTGTAGAATCAGTGGGGCACGAATGCTGCTGGCTGAAGGCATTTGAAAGATACTCAAGAAGGGTAGAGTTCTTGTTTTTGGAGGACCCCAGGCTAGAGGTACCATTGCCCATGATTATAATAACAAACTGCTATAAATAATAATAATTAAACAAAATAAGCAGGCAAAGGAGAAAGTTATTATGGGAATAAAGAAGACTGGAGTTCATTTGCTGAGGAGGATACTGTTGCAAAAAAAGCCTCTTCTACCTCTAAGAATAACAATTAAAGGTCACCTGCCCCAAAAGAACTCATAGAAGAGCTCAAAAAAATTTTAAAAATCAAATGAGAGATTGAAGAAAAATTAAAAAAATAACAGTCTAAGAAAAATAAGAAGATTATGAAAAGAAAGTCAACCAACTGGAGAAGGATATCTAGAGCCTTAGGAAAGATAGTAATTCCTTGAAAACTAGAATTGGGCAAAGGAAAGTCAGTGAAATTATGAGATCAAAAAATAATAAAACAAAATATAAAGAATGAAAAAAATAAAACATAATGTGAAACATCTCATAAGAAAAAACAATTGATTTGGAGAATAAATCAAGAAAAGAAAACATAAAAATAATTGGATGGGCCAGCTAGATGATGCAGTGGATAGAGCACCAGCCCTTAAGTCAGGAAGACCTGAGTTAAAAAATGGCCTCAGGTGCTTAACACATGTGACCCTGGGCAAGCCACTTAACCCCAATTACTTCAGCAAATAATAATAATAATAAGACTGCTTGAAAGCTACAATAAAAAAAAAAAAGAATCTTGATACAGTAATATAAAAAATAGAGACAATTGTCCTGAAGTGTAAGAATAGGAGGGGAAAGTAGAAATAGAAAAAAATCCATTAATCCATCATTCATTAATTCAATAAAGAAAACCTACAGTAATATCATATTCGAAACTTTCAGGTCAAGGAGAAAAAATGATGAACAATAAGAAAAGAGAATTCAAATACAATATACTCACAATTAGAATGATTCTAAAAGTCATAAATAGAAAGAATAATTATTATATACAACTGAGGTGCAAGAGGAAGAACCTATATAGAAGAATTGGATGGGGGAGGAGGACTGCTAGTTTTGGAATCCTACTCTCATTAAGAATGGGTTAAAGAGGGAGAAATACATAAATATTTAGAAGGGCATAAAAGAAATAAGAAATAAGCTTAGGGCAGAGGGAGAAGGGAGAGGATAAGAGAGGGAATTTTAGAAGGAACCTTACTCATATCACATCTGGATAAAAGGAGAATAATATATACATTTAAAAGGGAATAAAAGTCTTCTGAATTTATAAAGAAATATGAGTGAGGGTATAGGATAAGGGAGGTACATAAGATTGTGCAGATTAATGGGAATGGGATAAAGAGGAAACAACATATATATTTAGAAGGTGTAAAAAGTTTTCTAAATTCAGAAAGAAGCAAGAGAGCAAAGGTGAAGGTGGGGGAGAGGATAAGGGAGGAATCCTTAGAGAGGGGTTAAGCTAAGTAATAGGAGGTCAAAATAGTGGATAGAAGTAAAGCAGAGGAGGCAGGAAGGATAGGAAATAAAAGATACACACAAACATAAAGATCAGGAGCAGAATTTATTTAAAAAAAAAACAGGTAGTAGTCATGATCTCAGACACAGTTAAAGCTAAAGCAGATTTAATTAAAAGAGAAAAATAGGGAAGCTACACTTTGTGTTAGCTGTGTTAATACTGTTTTAGGCTATCTAAAATAACTAGGCTGTAATAAAGGTTGGGATATTGCTGTCATGTAAGAAATGAGTTGGTGGATTTAGAAGAACATGGAAAGACTTGGACTCATAAAAGAAGATATTCATCTTCAGAGAAACAGGGACAAACTAGTGTATAATCTTATATAGAAACACATAAACATATATGTAGGATTATTCATGTATACGCTTGTGTATGTATATGTATATATGTGTGCATGTGTGTATATGAGCATGTATGTATATGTATGTACACACATATATACATATCTATTTCCATGCTTATTTGGAACTCTTGGGTGTGGGGAAGAAGAAGAAAAAAAGAAAAATTAAAACTACAAAACAAAGAACAAAAGGAAACCTACAAGGAAACAAAGAAAAGATGGATAGCTCTGAACACAATGTGTATTATTTATTATATAGGATTTCTTGAAATGGAAATTTAATTCTTTATATTTTGAATCCTCTCATGTTCTGCTTTGTACATGGTAATGCTTTTTTCTTTTCCTATTTTAAAAATTTACATTTTAAATAAAAAAATTTAAAGAAGGAATATAAAAAGGAAGAGATTGTTTTTGCTTTTTTGAGGGATATACTCAGTGCTTAGTCCAGTGCTTGGCACATAGTAAATGCTTACAGATTGATATAATAATTATAGCTAGCATTTGTATCCAGATGAGACTACAGATTTCTTTTGACCAAATAAATAAAAAAGAAAGGAAGGAAGGAAGAAAAAAAGAAAGAGAAAAGGTCATTTTTCTCTATTTTAACACTGTATTATTATTGAACCAATCAAGGAGACAGATTCATACTCTTGAAGGGATGTAATTCAACCTTTGCTTCTTCCCAGTGGCTACTGTTATTATATCCCCTTCCTTTTGTGGCAGCCTGAAAGGAATAAATTCCTTACTTATGTTGCCAGCACCCAACAAGTCACCCTACAGCTACCCTCTTTGTAGTAATCCACTCTAAGTACATTGTCATGCAAGGATCTTAGAAAGGACAAAATCCACTATGCTATACTATATTTTACTCATGCAATTGGGAAATTACAGTTACAAATTGGAGAAACAGAATCATGTTTTCCCAGCTTGCCTTCTAAATTCTCTCCCTGGCCTTTTCCTAATTCTTCCTAGCCTCTACCATCTCTCTATTGAGAATTTAGATGCAGAGGTAGAACTTCAGAGACCCACTAGCTATGTCGCCTTGAGTAATTCATTTAACAACTTTTGAACTACTTAGTTCTCTTATCTGAAATACAAAAGGTTGGACTCAGCACCATTAAGGCCCTTATAATTTGAATCCTATCCCGTTTTTAGTGTGTTAAAAATTCTTTCTTAATTTTTAACATTTATAAAAAACTTTTTCATTTTAAATTTTCTCCCTTTCTCTAGTCTCATTCCCTTCCATTGAGAGGGCAAGCAATATAATATCAATTATAAAGCTGAAAACATATAAAACATATTTCTGTGTTAACCAGTTGCAAAAAAACTCCAAAAAGTAAAAAAAATATATACTTCAATTTACACTCAGTATTCATCAATTCTCTCTCTGAAGGTGGGTATCATTTTTCATCATGAGTTCTTAGAAATTTTCTTCGATCATTGTATTGCTCAGAGTGGTTAAGTCTTTTACAGGTAATCATACTTACAGAATTGCTGCTGTTCTATACTTTGTTCTCCTGGTTCTGTCCATTTTACATCAATTCATCTAGGTCTTTCTGAAAGCATTCCATTTGGTAATTTTTATAGCACAATAGTATTCTATTATAATCATAACCCACAACTTGTCCAACCATTCCTCAGTTGATGGGCAAATGAGTACAATTTTTTTCCAGTACCATGAAGATAGCTGAAATGGGAACTGTGGAGTGCTTAGATATTGAAGATATTAAGGTTATCCACTGCAGCCCAGGCCATTGCCAATCATTCTAATTTTTGTCTTGCCACTGGACTTTGATGACTCCAGAAAATAATAGTGAAGTTGATGATTGTGCAATTCTGTTGTACTTAAATCCATGTCAATCACTACTGATGTCATTGGTTCTCTTAGAAAACGAAGAATGAACAATTGATGGACGTCGCCTCAATTTCCAATTCTTTGACACCACACAGAGCTACTACTAATATTTCTACACACATAGTTCTTTTTCTGCTAATCTTTAGTGGTATTGCTAGATCAAAAAGTATATGTAGCTTTATAGCCATTAGGTGCAGTTCCAAAATGTTCTCTAGAATGTTTGGACCAGTTTAAAACTTCATTAATAGTCCATTAATGTTCCTGATTTTCTATATCCCTCTAGCATTTGCCATTTTTTTATCCTGTTAACTAATATGACATGTGTGAAGTGGTAACTCAGAGTTATTTTAACTTTCATTTCTCTAACCAGTAATGATTTGGAGCATTTTTTGCCCATGTGACTATAGATAGCTTTGGTTTCTTCTTCTGAAAATTTCCTGGAGAATGACTTATATATTTTTATTTTTCCCCTTTCCTTTGGGCATGGAATCGCAATAGTATTTTATTTTTCCAAATACATGGAAAGATAGTTTTAAACATTCATTTTTGTAAGACGTTTATGTTCCAACTTTTTCACTTTCCCTCCCTTACCTCTCTTCTTCCCAAGATACCAAGCAATCTGATATAGGTTAAACATATGCAATTCTTTTACACAAATTTTCCTATTTGTCATATTGTGCAAGAAAAATCAGACTAAAAAGGAAAAAAAAACACAAGAAAGAAAAAGCAAACAAACAAAATAGGTGAAAATACTATGTTTTGATTCACAGTCTCCATAGTTCCCTCTCTGAATGCAGATGACATTTTCCATCCCATAACTTATATTTTTATAAATTTATTTCGGTTTCCTATGGAAATGAGAAAGGCTTGTATCAAAGAAACTTGATATAAAATTCCTAGTTTCCTACTTTTCTTCTGATTTTGGATGCATTGCTTTTGTTTGTGGAAAACATTTTAAATTTAATTTAATCAAAATTATCCATTTTACTTTCTGTGAAACTCTTTATTCTCTCCCCTTATCCATAGATTTGTCAGAGAAAACTTTCTATGATCACCTAAGTGGCTTATGATATCAGCCTTTACTTCTAAATCATGTACCCATTTTGACTTATCTTAATATATGGCCTGGAGGGGAAGGATTCTCAGAAGACACAAGAGTAGGTTGTTAAATTTCAAGCTCTCTAGATTCCCCCACAAATAGGACAAATTTGCCCCTCAGGGAGAACATAGAATGGTGAAGAATCATAGAGATTTGAGGCAGAACAGGGCTATAATAAAAGTCAGCAGGTCCTGGAATCATATATGCCAACAATCAAAAGAACTAGGCCTGTGGCCAAAAATATCATATCCAGAAAAATTATCTATAATTTTGAATGAGAAAAAATGGACATTCAGTGAACTTACAGATTTTCAAGACTTTCTATCAACCAAAAACAAACTTAACAGAAAATTTAACATATAAGAGCCAATATCAAAGATCAATTTTAAGGAACTCAACATGGACAAATTGTTTAAGTATGGACAAATTGTTTATATATATATATATATTTTTTTTTAACATGGGAAATGTATACTGTACATTCAAGATTCATATCAACAATAGGGTTGTTATGATTGGTAAAATTAAGGTAAAAATAGTAATCATGTTATGCAGATGAGGTGCAGGAATTGTGGGGAGTAGAGCTCATGGTTTTTTAAACCTCACAAAGGGAATGGGTTCAATAGGCAACACTACATATATACCATGAAGGGTATATATAGCACACTGCAAAATCTATAAAGCAGGGGTTCTCAAACTACGGCCCATGGGCCAGATGCGGCCTGCTGAGGATGTTTATGCGGCCCCCCAGGTTATGGCAAATGGGCTGAGGGGCAGAGACAGAGTGTGAGCTTTTGTTTTTACTATAGTCGGGGCCCTCCAACAGTCTGAGGGACAGTGAACTGGCCCCCTATTTAAAAAGTTTGAGGACTGCTCCTAAAGAAATAAGGGGGGAGGGATGGTTGGATGAGGAAACAAAAGGTGAGGGAAGAAGACAAGGGAGAGATCCTTGTGTGGGTGGAGATTAATTAATATCAAGGCAAGTTATGGAGCAGAATTTAATTAAAAAGTCGGCAGGGATAGGAAAGACATTTGTGATGTGTGTGAGTGTGTATGTAGGTACATATAAATATCTTTTCTTAACTGTAGCTTGCTTTGGGATGGTGGGGAGGATAAAAGGGGGAAATGAATAAAATAAATAAAGTTCACAGCAAAGAACCAAAGAACAATTTACAAGGAAATAAAGAAAAAAATGGATATTTGTGAATATAATTTCTTCTACATATATATATATATATATATTTTTTTTTTTTTCTTGATCTGGTCATTTGTTATGTATTTGGAATCCTCCCTGATGTTTTGCTGGGAATATGACAATGTTCTTTTTTGTTTTGCCTTATTTTGTTTTGTATTCCTTTTCTGTTTTTCTTTCTTCTTACTGTTTTTTCAAATAAAATGAATTTTTTTTAAAAAAAGTATATGGTATGGGATGTTGGTCTATATCTAGTTCCCACCAAACTGTTTTCTAGTTTTCCCAGCAGTTTTTGTCAAATAGTGAGTTTTTGCCCTTAAAACTTGTTGTTTCAAACACTATTATGATCATCATTTATTACTGTGTATTTTGTATCTAATAAATTCTACTGATCCACCATTCTATTTCTTAGAAAGTACCAGATTGTTTAGATGATTACCTCTTTGTAATATAGTTTAAAATCTGGTATCCTCCTCCTTGATATTTTTTCATTTATTCCCTTAAGATTCTTGATCTTTTGTTCTTCCACATGACTTTATTATTTTTTCTCTATCTATAAAATAATTTTTCAGTAATTTGAATAAGTAAATTAATTTAGATAAATTTGTTATTTTTATTATAATGGCTACCCATGAGCAATTATTATTTTTGTAGTTGTTTAGATCTCTCTTTATTTGTGTGAAAAGTATTTTTGTAACTGGGTTCATATAGTTCCACGTCACCCTTTTATGGATATGGATCAGCTTATTAGTGTCCTTATAATATGATGTGAAGAATGGAACATAATACTCTAGATGTGATCTATCTAGCATTGGAACATAGCAAGACTATAGCTTTCTTATTTCTGGACACTATGTTTCTCTCAATGCAGTCTAACATTGCAACAAATTGTGTTTTTTTGCCTGTTATATTTACTTTTGACTCGTATTGAGCTTGCCATCCATTACAACCCCCAGATGCTTTTTATGAAAACAATTGTCTAGCCACAACTCCCACATCCTGCCTTCATACAGTTTATTTGTTGAGCCCAATAGTAGGAATTTATATTTACCCTCATGAAATTTTATCTTATTAGATTTGACTCATGATTCTCCAGAAGAAGTCCTACTCTGATGTCTGGAGGTGACCCTCAGTACTCAATATATCAGCAAAAGTCCCAACTCAGGAAGTTTCTATCATGTAGAAAAGATTTTGAGCAAGGTCTTGGCTACAGACTATGCCCGCTTTTGGAGGATCAATTAGCTTAGCTAAATACAGAGAAGCTTATTGTAGATAGGCTGCCCAAAAGGTGATGAATTTGGGAGCCATGGCAACCCACAAAAGAAAAAGAAATGCAATATAGCCCTCCATCCTGTTCAGCTAACTTCTCCTTCTGCAGTGATGACAGGAGAGTGACAGAAAAGGGGGCAGAGAGTGCTAAGAATTACACAATTTTTATGTTATAATGTTCATATGAACACACTAAAATAAGAATGTTCATATTCTATATGTGAGATCCTTGTCCAGGGGCCAATGAGTATCCATCCTATTGATGTAAAGGATGACGAAATAGCGAAATTCTATGAAAAACTTGGTGAGCTTGTTAAAAATGTCAAATTAAATCAATAAATAACAACATATTTGGTAAGAGTTCAAAGATTTTCAGAGTAAAGGATGTAGAAAAGTTTGCTGCAAAATATGATGAGGAATAAGGAACACATGAGAGCAAAGGTCTCTACCAAATTGAAGTCTTGTGCCTATATATCATGAATACTTTTTTTTTTTAAATAAGGGATTTTGGAAATCATTGCAAATAGTCAATAAATCATGTGGGGTAAAGTAACTAACTATATATCAAGAGACATGAAATGTAAAAGAATTTCTATATCAGCTATTTATCTACAGTTGGACTATTTACATATCAGAAGACAAAAAAATCAATACAAAATTAGAAAAAAGAATTAAACATGGCTTATTTTAATGAGAAATGGGGAATATTAATATAGGTTATTAACATTTCCCATGAGTGTTTAACTGATGTAAATCAATCACTACAAGAAGAAGGCCAAAAAAGCATAGAAACCAGATATATTTGATCTCCTTGCAATTCAGCCAAGTGTAACCCATTTGGAAAATGAACATGTTTTCAAAATCTTGTAAGATGAGAATGGGGAAGATCATGGGCAGTGTAGTCTATTAAAATAACAATAAATAGTAGAAGGAAAAAATGTTTCAGAAAGTGAAGAATGACATTTAATTATGGAGAAGGCACTGAGGAGCTTCTTAGCCCTAAAAAACTCAAAAGTTACTTAAAAATAGACAAAAACTGGATGATTGTTCATTTGTCTTCTGGAACAAAAGGAGGAGAACCTATTCATTTGGAACTGTATCCTAGTACTTTAATATAAACTCAATATGCCTTTAATTTGCTCATCTCAACAAACATCAGGAGATAATGAAGTCCTTAAGGAGAACCCTACTGTTCTTGGCTTAAACTCTGAACTAAAGAAAATTTCTTCTTTGACTCCAGCACAGCCGTGGAGAATGACTTAAGCCAATAGTTCTCAAACTTTTGTTCTCAGTATCTTTATACTATTAAAAATTAATGAGTATCTGTCCAAAGAGTTTTTGTTAATTTGGGTTATATTGATAGATATTTACCGTATAAGAAATAAAAACTAATTTTGAATTTATAGACCCTTTGAAAGGGTTTCAGAGATCCCTAAGATTCTCTGGACCAATTTGAGTATCATTGACTAAGTAATCACTGTTACTGATTAAATACACATTGATGAAATTCTATAGATTTTTTCAAATTGTGTTTGTTTAACTGGGACTATAGGAAGAAGTAAGGATAATCTCTTTTTAAAATATATAATCTAATTTTGTTGGAGGCTTTCTTCCCTGATTCTCCTTCTTTTCTTTCTGGGTTCCATTCCTTACTCTCTTGTCTTCACCAAGGCTTTCCATACTGAAAGACAACTCTGCCCCTGTGGTCCTTTCTCTTATTGGTCATTTCTTCCTAGAACCTTCATTTTAAGGCAAATGTCCACATCAGCCATGTTCACTCCTTCATTCTTTTGATTCAACTTCTAATTTTTTGGACTTTTTTTTAAATCCTCTATGCCTTTGCATTGGTACCTTTATCTCCTTACCCCTCATATTTAGCTTCATTTTATATATTGTCTTCTCCCATTAGAATGTAAGCTCCTTGAGAGTGGGGATGACTTTTCTTTTTGCTTACATTTGTGTTCCCAGTACCTAGTATAGTGCTTAGCACATAGTATATGCTTAATAAATGTTTTCTGATTTGATATATTGACAATTCACATAGGACGGAGAACATTTAAGAATGAAATCAGGAGAATGAAACTTGGAAAATATTGTTTCAACAATGAGCTGTTTTCTCTGTCAAAGAGAGTGGAGTGTCATATTTAGAATGCAATTAAAAATCCTGAGTGTAATGCATATCCTTAATATGTAGTTTTGATAAATGCTTAACAACCATTTGGGGGGGGAGAGAGGAGAGAAGGGGAAATGTATACATGAGATGCTCTGAAGTTTAATTTGCATTAATATTTTCTCCATCACTTTCTTAAGTCTACAAATCACCAACACAATAAACCAAGTCCTGATTTATGGCATTTATCTATTTCTTTGATACAAATGCTCACACTAAAAATTTACAATTTTTTTTTGTAAGTCAGGACAAACCAGTCCAGCACAACCCTACCTACAATTCTAAAGAAAACAAAGATGAAAAAACCAGCTGGACCAGACTAAATACATAGAAAAATAAATGACTTCTTTGGGAAGGTGACAGTTGAGTCATTGAGAGACTAAGTTTCAAAATACTTGAAAAAGGATAAAATATTGAATCACTAGAGAAATAAAGAATGCCATTATTACCCCAAAAAAGTTTATTGAAAAGATTTTAATAATTATTAAGCTATATGTCTACTTTCTGACTTATGCAAAATCTTTATGAGAACAATTTACACATATATTGAAAGCATCTTGATAAAAACATAAGAAAGAGGCACATTTTCATAAACAATATTCTGTAACAGACCACACTTTTATAGTCATGCAATTAACTGAAAGGTATAAATAGACATCTTTGTGCTTTTTGTTTGTTGACTACAAAAACCCTTTTATTTGATTAAGGAAAATTCTATATTAAATACTCTAGCAAAGTGTGTCCCATAACTATTAGGAACACAAAATACAATAGTAGTTATAACCTTGACCATCTGATTGTTATTATCAATTGAAGAATAAAATAAAGAGATGTATTCAGCATAGGTGTTTGCCATTGTCTTGGAAGATGTCTAGGGAAGAGTCCAAATGGAAAAGAGATTCCCTGTTAAGTGCTTTTGCATACAGATGATATTGTGCTGAATGCAGCAAGCCCCCAAACATAGAATACACTATAATCTCACGAAGTAGTTGCCATGTAGTTGTGGACACACAGACCCTTCTATTTCTCCTGTTTCTGTTTTGTTTTATTCTTGCCTCTTTTAGATGAATGAATATTGGAAACAAAAAGGATGAGTTTGGAAAAGTTGGAAAGACCATCAAAGATCATCTTAGCAACTGAATTTAGTGTGTCTGATGAGAATCCAGTCTTGAAGAATGATCTACTTGACTCAGCCCCACCATCATTGACCTAGTGGCTGAGATACAATTCTTCTTCTTTTTTAACCTATGTCTTTTTTCCTCAATAGTATTTTATTTTTTCAAATACATGTAAAATGATTTTCAACATTCATTTTTGTGAAACTTTGTGATCCAATTTTTCTTCCTCTTTTCTTTATCTTCCCCTTTCCTAAGATTGTAAGTTTAAATATATACTATCCTTTTAAACATATTTCCATATTTGTCATGTTGTGCAAGGAAAATCAGACCAAAAGGAGAAAAAAAAAACGTGAGAAAGAAAAACCTACCAAGAAACAAAGAATAAGGTGAAAACAGTATGTTTTGATCCACATTCAGTCTCTGTAGTTCACTTTCTGGGTGTTATTAGCATTTTCCATCCCAAGTCTGTGGGAATTGCCTGGAATCATGACGTTGTTGAGAAGATCCAATTCCTTCACAGATGAACATCACATAACCTTTCTGTCACTGTATATAGTGTTCTTCTGGTTCTGCTCACTTCACTCAGCATGAAATACCATTTCTTGCAAGCAAGGAAATCATCCATCAGTTACAATATCCAGAAGTAAACTTGGTGGATAGAATGTTTTGAAGTAGTTTATAGTTATAATAATAATTTTCTCAGGGACCAAGTAAGTGTGTAGTGGAAGAGCATGTTCCTGGTTGGTGAATTTGTGATGTTTCTGTCCTTTCTATATCTTCTCAGTAAATAATTCATTGTAAAAGTTTCTTTTTTAAAGAGAGTAATAACAGCTAGATGGCCTAAATATTTCATTGCTGTCCATGTAATATCTTAAACACTATTTTGATTCCATTTTTCACTTCCATAAGTTTTCTTACTCCCATAATTCTGTTATAACTTAAATTACTTTTGTTATTCTATTTTTCTTCTCTTTTTTATACTTCTCTTTTCTGAGCTGGATAATAATATGACACATAATTCTTCCTGCCCCTCCTACCCACTCTCTAGTTTGAATATAATTCATTTATGTTATCCCCTGGGGACAACTAGGCATCAAAATGGATATCTCGCTGGGCCTGGAATACAGAAAATTGTCTTCCTGAGTTCAAATATGGCCTCAAACATTTAGGAGTTGTACGATCCTGAGCAAGTCACTAAACCCTGTTTGCCTTATTTTCCTTATTTGTAAAATGATTTAGAGAAAGAAATAACAAACCAATCCCAAATGAAGGTCACAAAGATTTTAACATGATTGAACAAACACAAAATATTATTCCAGTACAAGATACACACACACACACACACACACACACACACACACACACACACACACATTTACTTTATCTACTTCCTTATTCTTTCTAGGTTACTCTAGATTATAATCTCCCACTAATAGGATTTGCAGTTATATATTCTTTATTCTTTCCATGACCCTCCTATCAGATGGAGTTTTTGGAATAAAAAAAGGTCTTACTTGCTTCTTTTTTCTACACAGTCAATTACTGTGATTGGATATCTCATCAATACTTCCCTTCCTCATCACTGATTTTACTTTCGTTTGTTCAAGAGTCTTTTGAGAAGCTTTACTTCAGAAATTCATAAAATAATTATTAATTCATAAAGGAGGTGTTAGCTTGTATGAAAAGAAATTCTATCCTAAGTCTTCTATCTATATCTATATATCCATATCATCTATGTGTATAAATCCCCCCAAGTTTGCCTTTTTTCTGTGATATATAACTGGGGGTGGCAAGCTATAGACTCTGCCATTCTCAGAGTGGGAAGCAGCTCTGAGAAGCATGACCCCCTATTTAAAGATCTTTTGAAATGCCTTCTTTCCTTGAAAAGAATTCTTTCAAGGTCTCATGTAACCTTTCCCCATTTCTGCATCTCTGGGGGGATACACTGACTGTTTCCAGAAAGATCCCCCTCCACAAATGGGGTTCAATTGTCAGGTTCTATATCTCAATGTTCTTTTCCAATTCTTTCAAAGACCACTTCTTAATGTATAATAAAAGAACTGCAATTACAATAACAATGATGATGATGAAGAAAATGAGGAAG
Source organism: Sminthopsis crassicaudata (assembly GCF_048593235.1). Classification (NCBI taxonomy): domain Eukaryota; kingdom Metazoa; phylum Chordata; class Mammalia; order Dasyuromorphia; family Dasyuridae; genus Sminthopsis; species Sminthopsis crassicaudata. The sequence goes on from NC_133620.1 coordinate 432,745,367, forward strand.
ACTATGAATGAGACAGTCCCATGGAATCCAGACCAAATAGAAGTATATCTGCAACCACTGTCTCTTCTGTCCCTTTCTTTTCCCCATCTAAGCAATTCTCCTCTTAACTTTCTCATCATGTAAACTATTGGATCACTAATTAAGGAAGAGGCTGAGAATTAATAATTTAATTCCTTCTCCTTTCCTTAACTCTTTTTTCTTCATAGATTCTTTTGATCACCTACGGATTCTTTTTGTTCTTTCAATGGTTCTCAACCAATTTGAAAGCAAAAACAAATGAGCAGAAAACAACCTCAGCCTTGCCTAGAAGAAGCATAAAAGCATTGATTTAATTGCCCGGTCTTTTCTTTCTAACAGTACTTATTTGCTTTTCTTGTATTTCCTTTGCTTAATATGTTTGCAGGTCAAATTCTTCCTCATTTTTTCCCCCTTCTTTGAAGGATTGACTCAAATTCTTCCCTTCTACTTAAAGTCTTTTTAAAAATTTATAACACATACACATACACACATATATTAATCTTTGTGGGGCATATTGCTTTTGGGGCAGGTGAAATCTCAATACTTCCTTTAATTTTCCACAATTGAGTTGTCATAAATGATTCAGAATAATATTAGTTTTGTAAGCAAAGGCTTTCTTCTGTTTACCTGCAATAAATGTTTGAACACCTTTCTCCTTTCAGCATAGAAATGAGGAATCATGAATGTGGAATGTAGTGTACACATCTGACAAAATGCAAGTGGCTATGTGGATTATTTTTGATTCTTTCTTTTTTTTTGTTACAATGAATAATCAAGTGGAGGTGAGAAGAAAGCATTGGGAAATGACTATAGTGTAAGTAAAAAAAAGGCATTAACAACATTTTTTAAAATGTTGAAGTTCTAAAGTTGAACTACTAAATTTCTTAGTAAATTTCAGATTTCTGTCCATTTTATTTACTGGATTATATTGATCTATGATTTTCCCTCTGTTTCAATACTTCAAGAAAATTTTCCTGTATTATTTCTATAATTATTGTATTTGTTCTTTTTATTTCATTATATTTTTCTGGAAAACATTAATTTTACATTATTTTGCTCTTTTGATCTCTAAGATCAGTAATCTCAATTTATACAGAACATTTTTTTCAGTTTTGCTGACCTTGGATTTTTTGTCAAATTTTCTTCCACTACAAAGAATCCTTAGATCATAGAATTATAGATATTAAGGGCCTTCAGAGGTCATCCATTTCAACCACTTCATTTTACAAGTGAGAAAATTGAGGACCTGAGAGATACTTAATAACACACAAATAGTAAATAGATATGCTAAGTTTTGAACTCCCATTATTTGATTCCAGATACAACATACTTTCCTCTGCACCACATAATTTTTGAGTTCTAAGTCTCCATTTTCTTTTTAAAGTATGTAATATATCTGTCATATATTCTAAATTGTTTATACTCGCTTGCCTTTTTAAATTTCTTTTTTTTTAGAATTCTGATTTCAATCCTAATCTCTTTCTTTAATTTTCTTTTATTTATTTTTCTGAGTTATTTTAGAGTTTCTTGACATCATTCTGTTTTTTTCTTGGTGTCCCGTATGATTTTTGTTCTTGTTTTGTTTTGTTATTAACCATAGATGATTTCATCCAAATGGGAAACTCCTGAAAAGAAAAGCTCTTCTGTTATGTGGAAAAACAACTCAGGGTCTTAGGAATTTCTTTAGGACTATAAGATATTAAATATTTTGCTCATAATCAAACATTGTCATGTGTCATTCTGATGGAAGAGATCTAGTACAGATTCTACATTGAAGAAAGCTTCCATGTGGTAATGGTAATTAGGATGCTCCTCTTCAAAGTCACTTTATGCTCTTATATACTGCATAGCCTCTTGAAAGAGTGACATTAACACTTAAAAGAGTTTGACTCTCCCCAATATAGGAAAAACCAAGCAGAAGGGAAGGAAATAACTATTTTTAAGTATGTTCAGGCACTGTTAAGTATTTTACAACTATCATCTCATTTGATTCTCATGTCAACTTAGGGAGGTAGGTGCTATTATTATTCTATTTTCTTTCTTTCTTTTTTTCTTCTTCTTCTTCTTCTTCTTCTTCTTCTTCTTCTCTCTCTCTCTTTCTCTCTTTCTATCTCTCTCTCTTTCTTTCTTTCTTTCTTTCTTTCTTTCTTTCTTTCTTTCTTTCTTTCTTTCTTTCTTTCTTTCTTTCTTTCTTTCTTTCTTTCTTTCTTTCTTTCTTTCTTTCTTTCTTTCTTGGTTTGTTTTTTGCAAGGCAATTGGGGTTAAGTGACTTGCCCAGTGTCACAGCTAGAAAGTGTTAAGTCTCTGAGACCAGATTTGAACTCAGATCCTCCTGACTTCAGGGCTGGTGCTCTATCCACTGCACCATCTAGCTGCCCCTATTACCTATTTTGGAAGAAATTGAGGCAGACAAAGGTGAGAAAATGAGACAAATAAAACTTGCCTAGGATCACATAGTAAGAATTTGAACTCAGGTCTTCCTGATGGCAGCCTGTAGGACTTGTTAATCAATTTATCTGTCTAGGAAAAACAGTATGAATAGACAATGAGTTGAACCCAGAATTAAATGAGAAGAAAGTAGGCAGAATTTCTTTTAGGGAATTGCAAAACTCCTTAGTGATAATAATAAAAATATCAAATCTCTCTAAGAAACAAAGAATCATATTTTTAATGTTTATATTCTGCTGGTATTGTGGTATAACTGCAATACAGTAAACAATACAATACAATATAACTGCAGTACAACTACAATACAGTAAACAGTCTCTGAAGAATTAAAAAAAAAAATCCCAGGGGCAGTTGGGTAGCACAGTGGATAGAGCACCAGCCCTGGGAGAAAGAAGTTCTAGTTAAGCTTCACTTGACACTCACAAGCTGTGTGATCCTGGGCAAGTCACTTACCCCTGATTGCCTGGCAAAAAACAAACTAAAAAATCCCCAATATCATGAAAGGCAATGGTAAGCTGCATGGTAGTTTTAAGGAGCCTGCAACATGTACATTAAACAAGGAAGCTTAAAGATGTTTCCAGGGAAATGCATGGTTGAAAAAGAATATGGACTGATTTTGTTGCAAGAGTGAGAAAAAACAGGTGGACAGCCCAAGTGAACCTCTGGCATTGAAGAAGGTCTATTAGTACATTGGAAGAACCTCTTCTGGCTAGCTTATGGGGAGGACGTGAGTAAGAATCTTGTAAGATGGACAGGTACAAAAGAGTTGAAATCTGCAACCACTGGAGGAAACATGCGAGCTGAGGAGATCACAGGTCCTTTTGAGCTTTTAAAAAGTATATCTGGTGCTCTGCAGAGCTGCCTAAAGGCAGTTAGGTGATGCAATGGATAGAGCTTTAGGTCTGGAGTCAGAAAGACTCATCTTTCTGAGTTCAAATTGGCCTCAGACACTTATTAGCTGTGTGACCTGGACAACCCACTTAACACTGTCCCTCAGTTCCTCATCTATAAAATGAACTGGAGAATGAAATGGCAAACCACTCTAGTATCTTTGACAAGAAAATCCCAAATGGGGTCACAAAGAATCAGACAACTTCAAAATGAAATGGTGTGTGATGTTCTGCTTACAACTTTGAGATGGTGGAAGTGTTCTTGGATTGACCTCTCACTTAACAGTCTCATCAGAAGCTCACCTCCTTCCCGTTCTGGTTACTATGATAGTTTCCTTTTTCCCCTTTCTTTGCTTTCTTTAATGAATTTAGAGCAGTTTTGAGGATGGTGAATTGTGACTAGACTTATTCTATTCCAAAATTTTTTAAACTGTGGGTTGTATTACTGAATGTATGGATTGTAAAATTATGATTTATTATCAATAAATGTTTGATTTGTATAACTACTTTATATATCTATATATACCCAGAGTTGTGGGTGAAAAGGAGTCACAAATGGAAAGAGTTTATGAAATCCTTTTCTATTCAACCTCCTTCTCTACCATAATGTCAGGAGACCCTTCTCTTCTATTGTCATCTATGAGTCTTCATTCTCATTCATCCCACATAACTAATCAGTTGACAAATTTGTTTCTATTTTCACATCTTTCATTTCTTCCTCTCCCACTCATATAATCATCACTCAAGTTCAGGCTGTCATCTCCTTTCCACTGGACTTTTTATGGGTCTTTATACCTCAAGTCTCTTCCCATTCTAATTCATCCTTCAGACAGGCTGGCAATGTGATTATTCTAATGAGCAGATTCAATCAAACTTGAGCCCCCTACTCAGTGGACTCCAATGGAAGGAAGGAATCAAGATTTATTAAGTATTAGTGTAGGCATTATGCTAAGAATGTACATATATTATCTCATTTAATCCTCACAACAACTTGGGGCTGAGGGTAAATACTATTACTTTTATTTTCCAATTGGGGAAACCGAGTCAGGCAGAGATTAAAGTGAATTGTCCAGGATTATTTAGCCAGTAAGTATCTGAAGCTGGGTATGAACTCAGATCTTGCTGCCAAGTCTAGCACTATATGCACTAGGGCATCCCCCAGCTGCCCTCTAACTGATTCTCTGTAACCTTTAGGATAAAAATTAACTCCTTTGCTTAGCATTTAAAGCTCTGCAATATCATATTACTTCCCTCCACATGACTCTGCAAACCATAATGGTTTTCTTTCTGTTCTGAGCACAAAACCCATCCAGGTCACTAACTAGGAGCAGTAAGTAGTAACAAAGCCATCTATTCTTTTTGTAGTTATTTCTGGAGAAATTATTTGCAGGGACATATCTTTCTCTCTTTTTGTCTTTTTTTTAACCTTCTTGGTGCATTCCTTGCTAATTTGAGGTCATGAGTGTAGGAACTTGGTTTAGATGATGACCCTTACTCAGTCATCTTGTTAGTATCTCTTCCCCCCAACCCCTATCACTTCAGAAAACCTAGAGGAAGATCTTCTCAGCTCCCTCCACCCCATTATGTTTTATGGCATCCCTGAAGAAAACTGATCATTATTATTGATCTATTGCCAGCATTTTATAGCACTTTAAAGTTTGCAAATTGCTTTATATTTATTATCTCATTTGATCCTTATAGCAACCCTATGAGGTATTATTATTCCTATTTTACAGATTAGGAGACAGAGGTTTAGAGAGATTAGATGAGTTGCCTATGGTCACATTGCAGTAATGAGTGTCAAGGAGGACTCTAAGTCCGATGCTCTAACCTCTGTGCTCCCCAGGTGGACACAAATGGTAGAAGGAAGATTTTTTCTATCAAGGGGTCACAGATTCATTGAAGTCTTGAGATAATGCCTACCTCTTGCTACCTTTTAGTTTTATGAGAACAGAATGAAGTGCTTGTAAAATGCTTTGTGTGCATCATATAAACACAGTTTAATCTGGGGCTAGCCACCAGTCCTTATGAGCATATCCAGATTGCTACCTAGAAAAGGCTGGGGAGCCTACTTTCTGGGAGAGTTATGATGATGTATTGATAGAAGTGCTTTGGAGAGATTTGGAGCACATGTACACATGCAGTAATTGATTCTGCTCAGTTTACCATGGGATGAGAGATGAATTTTTCTGATTGCACAGCCAGAATTGGGTCAATTGGCCCAACAATTGCCTCTGTCCTTTTTTCAATGGCATTTTGATGAGCAAAAAGAGACAATTCTGTAAGGGCAAAGTCCTTGAACCTTTTCCCTTTGAGGCTCACGTGTAGTCCCTAGTTCTTTGCCTTAGAGTTTGTTCTTTTGTCTTAGATAAGGGAGATTAGAGATGACTATGACCTTGAGAGTTTTGAAAAATCTGGGAGTTAATTTCATGCCAGATTTTGCAGCAAGTCAGTCCAGCTTGTAGTCCAGGTTGTAGTGGAAACAAAGATTCATCCAGCAATTGGATGTTACATTTGGACATCGACTTTGTGGGACCAATACTATATATAAACTATGTTAAGAGTCTACTCTCCCCAAAGACTGAAATTTTATAGGGGAAAGTACATCCCTGAACTACTGGGGCAGGGGAATATTTACACTTCTCTTGGAATAAATTTGTTTTTAGTGTTCACTTGCTTTTAGTCGTGTCCAACTCTTTGTGACTCCACTTGGGGATTTTCTTGACAGAGATACCAGAATAGTTTGCCATTTCTTTCATCAATACATTCTACAGATGAGAAAATTGAGGCAAAATTGAGGGTTCAATGACTTGCCCAGAGTCACACAACTAATAAATATCTGAGACCAGATCTTTTTTGATTAAAACTTTTAATTTTTGAAACATTTTAATTTTAGATAATTTTAAACATTCACACTTGCAAAATCTTCCAAATGATTTCCTTGACTTCCCCCATCCCTTCCTCCAGACCGCAAGTAATTCAATATATGTTAACCATGTGCAATTCTTTTATACATATTTCTACAATTTTCATGCTGCACAAAAAAATCAGATCAGAAACAGAACATATTGCAAATAATATGTAAACAACAAGTTTGCAAGTAAACAACAAAAAAGAGTGAAAATATTTATTATGTTGTGCTCCACATTCAGTACCCACAGTCCTCTCTCTGAGTGCAGATGGTCTAGCACAAGACCATTGGAACTGGCCTGAATCACCTCACTGTTGAAAAGAGTCATATGAGACCAGATTTGACTTCAGTTCTTCCTGATTATAAATCTGGCACTCTATCTACTTGGACACCTATCTGCTCTTGAAACATATATCTCTTTGTAAAAACTAAATGATGTTCACTGATTCAGTGGAATTGGGATGCTAGTGGCTGGCAGCTAAAGATGGGGGAGGCTGTATTGGAATAAGAGCTTGAACTAACTTAACTAACATTAAAGAGTAACCTCAACCCCTCAGAGGATCGCTCCAGAATCCTAAGGGGAAAATATAGCTAGCCTGGTTCTGGGATAATGAATGTGGAGAGTACCCAATACATCAATTGTTAATTAATTAATTAACCTTTGAATGAAGGTTTTACAGCATATAAGAACAGACTTTGGGGGGTGGGGTGGGGAGAGGATGGAAAGGGAGGTTTATTAGGCCATAATAGTGGAATAGCTTTGTCTAGGAGAGAATACTGAAGGAAAGGGCCAAATGGATGTACAGGAGAAAGTTTATCCCTTAATATGACCTTTCTCATTCTCAAAGCACCTGTTTCACTCTGGTGATAGAACTGCAGTTTGGTTCTCATTAAATAAACCAACCTGGTTTCTGAGAACACCTGAATTCACCTTCACTCTAGAATCTGGTGAAAGAAGTTCTGAGGTATCCTATGAGAAACATCAAGGGATCATGAGATCTATTTCTGGCGATGACTCATTGTATGACTCAAGGTAAGTTTCTTCCCATCTCTGTGTTTTGGGTTCCCAACAGAGAAAAGGGAGAACATAATATAATTGTAAGATTCAGACCTGGAAGAAGCCTTAGGGGTCATTCACTTAAGTTCCTGAATTTTATAGATAAGAAAATTGAGGGTCAGAGAGGAAAAGTAATTTACTTAAGATCATCTAGGAAGCAAATAACACCCATTGATCTTTTAACTCCACCATTCATATTGCCTTTCAGACAAAATTGTGCTGTATCTATAAATTAGGACAAATTCCCAGGAGACAACATTTAACATAAAGAACCAGAAGATCAGAAGTCAATCTGTTTCCTTCTTTTAAAAATAAAGGAGTTGACTCTGATGATCTCTAAGGTAACTTTCTGCTTTAAATTCTAAAGAGATGATAATAAGAAATTGCAAATGATTTCCTAGAATTCCAGAGGCTTGAGAGTTCTCCTTGATGTCAGGATAACCTGGCATGAAAGTCTTGCCTCGGATACTTACTGAGTGATACCCAGACTAGAGAGTCCAGGAAAGTCCTTTGATGTTTTAGTGACTTAGACATCCCCCAAGAACTGTAAGCTGCACAACAGGTACCCATCTACATTGATGGAGTTAGTTTTCTCCTGGAGAGTTCCTTAAACATATGAAATTACAGACTTGATCTTCAAAAGTTTCTCTTGACTCAGTTTCTGTATCTGTAACATAGAGATAACTTGTGCTTCAAAAGTTCCTGTGGTTAAGAATAAATGAGACAATGGATGTGAGAGTCAGAAAATGTGACCTCAGAGTTGGAAGAGACTTCCGGAGGCCAACTAATAAAAAGATCCAGTTTCACAGTTTTTAGTCGGGGCAGGGAGCTCCATGCTCAAACTACAAAGGTATCATTTTCACAGACACAGGCTATCTCTGGCTCTCCTTTCAAAGTACAGGTTATCTCAGGGTCCCTGGGCCAATTCCCATTTGTTCTGAGACCTAATTGGACCGTGTCTAATAGGGGTGGGGAATAATTAAGGATTTGACATAAAGGATGTCTTCAGCTCTGTTCCTGAAGTGAAGTGACAGGGAAAGGGAGGGGGTAGGAGAAGGTTGAGGTTAAGAGAGAGACAGACTTCACTAGGCTCTGTCAGTCTCTTTGTCTCAAAACAGCAGAACTATAAAATACCCAAGTAAGGCTCTGCAGGTTATAGAGAAAGAAGTGTAGACTCAGAAGCAGAAAGGGGAGAGGGAAAAATAGAAAGGGGAGAAGGAAAATGGAAGAAGGGGAAGGAGGAAAGGAGAAAGGGAGAAGGGAAGAAAAAGAAGAGAAAGGAAGAAGGGGAGGGAAGAGAGGAGAAAAATGAATTAGAGAGAGAAAAGGAGAAAGGAGGAAGACAAGAGAAGGGAAGGAAGAGAAAAGAAAGGAAAAAGGGGAGAGAAGAGAGGAGAAAAGAAGGAATGGAAAGGAGAAAAGGAGAAAGGAGGACAGGAGGTATAGGGAAGCAAGATTAAAAAAAAGAAAGAAGGGAGGAAAGAGAGGAGAAAAGAAGGAATTAGAGGGAGAAAAGGAGAAAGGAGGAAGACAAGAGAAGGGAAGGAAGAGAAGAGAAAGGAAAAAGGGGAAGGAAGAGAGGAGAAAAGAAGGAATGGAAAGAAGAAAAAGAGAAAGGAGGACAGGAGGGGTAGGGAAGCAAGATAAAAGAAAGGAAGAAGGGAAGGGAAGAGGAGAAAAGAAGAAGGAATTGGAGGGAGAAAAGGAGGAAGGAGAACGGGAAGGGTAGGAAGGAAAGAGAAGATAAGAGAATAGAAAAGAGAGAGAGAAAGAAAGGGACAGATGAAAAATGGAACAGAACAGAAAGGAGGAGGGGAGAGAGGGAAATGAGCAGAGGATGAGAGGAAGGGGATGGGTAACTTGTCTCGCTATACCCCCTGCCTCCTCTCCGAGCCCTGCACAAAGCTGTCTTAGACTATTCAGAGCTGCCCGCGAGAGACAGGGCCTTCCTTTCTGTTAGCTCTAGGTCCAACACGTCTTTCCTCTCTCCCAGCCTTGACATGGCTAGAGCCTGCGGTGGCTGCCTCCTGGCCCTGCCAAGACCACTCTATTTCAGTCTTTTTTTCTCTCTGCCTGCTCCCAAACAGCAAGGCTCCCGAGCCTCCCAGGCACGTGTCCTGGGGAGGGCTGATCCTCTAGCCTGTGGTGCTGAACTCATTGCAGAGTCCTCGCTTCCCATTCACAATTCACTTGGCAGGATAAACTGCGTGAGGGCTTGGCTCCCGTGGGCTGAGGGCAGGCGGCCCTCCTCTGCAGAAATCGGGGCTGAGGAGAGAGAGATGGAGAGAGGGGCTGTGGCCATTACACTGGCGAGCTGGAGAATGTTAATAAGAATTCCTCTCTAAACCTCAACTCTATAAGGCCAGAGTCCCAGCGGGACTGTCTATTGAAATTCTACAGAGAGACTATTACTCTTCTCATTGTTTCTTTTACAAATTAGTTCCTGGATTTAATAGCCTGGGTTGCTGAGCAGACTTACCGAAGGAGGAGGTGGGGAGGACTGGCTGTGGAGCAGCAAGTGATTTGCCTGGCTCCTGGTAGCCTCAGTATGGGGTTTTAGAGGTGTTAGCTGGGTAGTACTTGTACAGGGGATACATTCTCCCTCAAAGACTTGTGTCTTCCCCAAAACTGGCTGGACAGATTCCAATGATTCTAGGTCACTAACAAAGTTCTCAGGGGTGACAAATCTACTAGATCTTCCTCTTTCTTTGTCTCTTCTGGAAAAGTATGGGATTCCCCCCCCCATAAACCCCTGGATTGATTTCCCTTCCTACCATTTGGTAAATATAGGAACTTCTAGCAGACATGGATTTTTTCTTTTTTTTCTTTTCATTTTTCTTATTTTTCAATTAACTAGCATTTATTTGCTCTCCTCACTCCCGATTTAAAAGAAAAATAGCATTCGTGTAATAAATAGGCATAGTCAAGAGATTCCCACATTGGGCATAGACTCTTAGAATGTCAGAGGTCATCTAGTTACTGATGAAGGAACAGAGGACTGACCCCAGGACTCCTAAGCTTTCTCCTTCTTCACCTCACTTCAGGTAGTGCTCTTTGCATCACGGCATGCTATGAGATCACCCTCAGCTGTTACTGACATGAGGTCAAGGTCCCGTTCTTGATTTTGCTTTATAGATGCTATGGTATAGAAGAAAGAGAATTGACCTTGGAGGGAGCAGAGCTGAGTTCCACTTCTAAATCTGACACCATTTAATGTAAGGTTGGGTCAATGGTAGTTTGAAGTCATTATTTCTAGAAAGGGAATTAGCTGAGGAGTAAGAAGTCAAAGCTAAAGATCATGCAAAAAGACAGGAGGATGCAGAAGGACACAAGATGGCACAAGAATAAAGTAGTGGGGCAGGTATCTTATAATGTTTCATACAAGAGCCTCTCGGTAACATCAAAAGTCTTTTATATACATTCCCTGGCTTCCAATCATGTGACCACCATTTTAATTGAAATCCTCATCACCTCTTAGCTAGATTAGTACAATAGCTTCCTAATTTATCTCCCCATTTGCTCCAATCTATCCTCTACACAGTTGCCAGAACCATCTTCCTAAAGTCTATCCTTTTGCTAAAAAACCTGCACAGGCTCCCTAGATGGCTCTAAGATAAAACACCAACTCCTCGCTTGGCAATTGAGACTTCACAATCTAATTCCACTTTCTGTCTCTCTGCTTTTGTATAAGATGTTCTCGCCCCCCTCCCATATCTACTAGAATCCACCCTTCACATCTCTGTCTTATAGAATTTCGAGTTTCCTTCAAGGTTTAGTTCATGTGATGGGAAGATTTCTTAAATCCTTTAGTTGTTCACTCTTTCTCTTTCCTCTTCGAATGATCATGAATATACTTTTATGAATACATGTATGTGAATATACATAGTCACATGTTTTACTTTCATGTCTATGAATTCTAAAATTCTTTTATTTGTTCAAATTTTTTATCATCGCATTTCTACCTCTTATTACCCATAACCCTGTTTTTTTTTATCCTTCATTCAACCATTCAACTCTTCCTAGACCATCACTTGACATTTATTTCACACTTCTTTTTTCCTAGCTATATATTGAGCTGGGGACAATCTTGCACAACTCTACAATTGTTATGTATGTGATCTTGGGCAGGTCTCAACTTCTCTGACTCTTAATTTCTTCTTTTATAAAATGAGGAAGTTGAGCAGATGCTTGCTAAGATTCCTTCAAGTCTGAAATCTATGGCTCTATGGTCACAACTTAGAGCTCTAGTTTTGAAATTCTATCTCTTTCCACCTCCACTTTCCACCTCTTTCACTCATTCACTATAAACCCTCTCTTAGCTTTTATCTTTTGCTTCAGTAAGTCTATTCCTGTTCTTCACTCCATTTCCCCCAGTGGCTTCCCCTGTTTCCATAGCCATCCTTGACCTTATTATCTGCTACTTGAATGTTTCACTAGTTATTATTCAAATTCCTTGCCTCCCTTGATTTCATTTGCTCCTAATTTGTGAATTCACATTCATTGAGAACCCTCTATTATTTGATTTGATGATCCTGGCTTGAGAAAGTCACCATGCTGAGCTGACTCCCAGCATGAACTCATATTATATAGTCTTAATCGGGTCCTTCACTGCTTGACAACACTGGATTTTAGTGTTATGGAGTCAATTGAAGTTTCACCTTGTACCACTTCCAGATGGGGAGAGTGGTGTTCCTCATCCTAGAATATCTATCTACCAATATGGCTTTCTTACCCTGGAACATTCTTCTGTCATATCATCATCCTTCTCCTTAGTTGTGAACTAATGCAACCATTCTAGAGAGCAATTTGGAATTATGCCTAAAGAGCTATCAATCAAAGTGTGCTATGAGAAATTATAAAACTGTGATCTAGCAATATCACTACTAGGTCTGCATCCCAAAAAGATCATAAGAAAGGGACTCACATGTATAAAAATATTTGTAGTGACTCTTTTTGTGGTGGTAAAGAATTAGAAAATGAGTAGATGCCCATCAGTTGGGGAATGGCTGAATGATCAATTGTGACAGATTCAGTTCTTCTCAGAAGTTCAATGATCTAAGGCAATCCCAATAAATTTTGGATGGAAAATGCCATCCCCATTTAAAGAGAGAACTATGGAGACTGAATGTAAATCAACACGTGCTATGTTCACTTTTATTTTTATTTTTCTTCTGTTGTTTTTCCTCGTTATTCTTTTTGTTCTGATTTTTCTCTCTTTATGAATCTCTCTGATTCATAAGGAAATATGTAAAAAAATACAGGTATAACCAGAATAATAATAATTAGGTTGGTACCATCTCTAAAAAAAAAAGAAAGAAATTATGAGTAGTGCATTTCAGAAAAATTTGGAAAGACTTACATGAACTGATGCTGAATGAAGTGAACAGAACCAGAGATCATTATACACAGTAACAGCAACATGATGCAATGATCAACTATGATGGATTTAGTTCTCAAACAATTCAAGACAATTGCAAAAGAATCACGACGGAAAATACAATCCACATCCAGATAAAGAACTCTGGAATCTGCCTGCACATTGAAGCATAGCATTTTCACTTTTTTTTTTTTTTCCATTTTTGCTTTTCCTTTTATTCTGATTCTTTTTTTCACACGACTAATGTGGAATATGTTTAATATGATTATACATGTATAAACTTTATCAGATTGCTTGCTGTCTTGGGGACAGAGGAGAAACATTTGGAACTCAAAATCTTATAAAAGTAAATGTTAAAAAACTATCTTTACATATAATTGGAAAAATAAAATATTATTAACTAGAAAAATAAAATTAAATAATATAAACATGGATTAAGGTATGGAAGAAAGCAACCCATAAAGTGCCTAGAGCTGTCTTAACAGCTAGCTGGCAAGTATTTAAGCTGCTGCTATTAAAACTTGTTAAGGGAAAAAGAAGGTTGAAAGTATATAATAAATTCAATACATTGTTTTAAAAGCTTAAAAAATAGAAGATCAGTTCCTTAATATTGTTTCTATTTGAGCACCCAGTGCTTAGTACATAGTAAATGATTAATGAATGCTTGGGGCTCTCTTTTCTTCAGCATCCATATATAAAATTCTCTTTTTGGCTTATAAAGCCTTCCATAACCTATTTCCTGTTTGCCTTTCTAGTCTTACACAATATAGTTCTCTATCTACTCTGTGATCCAGAAATACTGACCTCCTCATTGTTCCTTTCACTCTTCACTCCATCATTTGACTCTAAGTATTTTCCTAGCTGTCCCCCATGTCTGAAACTGTCTGTCTCTCTGTCTCTCCCTTCATCCCCACCTGCCAACTTCCATGACTGCCTTCAGGTCTCAAAGTTCTTTTGCAAGAAAAGTTTCTCAGTCCTCCTATCTCTTGGTGCCTTCTCTCTGAGACTACTTCCACTTTATCTTGTCTTGTGTCATACAGTAGATGACCTCACCTTCTACTTCATTTTAGTTATTGAGGCTATCTGATGGGAATTGTCTCAGGCCCACTCTCACTTTCTTTAAATTTATTTCATTTAAATTGTGGAATATTAGAATATGCTGGGAGGATGCTTTAGCCAATTCAGAAGTTTGCCAAAGATGTAAGTCATAGGGATGAGGAAAGCAGTTCCTTTTTCCCATTCTTTAAATCTTAGCATCATCACCTTCCTTCTCTTTCATCGTTTCAGAAGAAACAATTCCACTTCTCTATAATTACCACTATAATGGACTCAATATTATTCTTATTAAAATCATTTATTTAATTTATATTTGATAACATATTATTAATATCAATTATTATTAACAATAAATATATATTATATATAATAACACAAATAATAAGTAATTTAATTATTTAACTCAATAAATATTAATTTACTAAAATAATAAATAAATATAAAGTACTAAATAAATACCACTTACTATAATAATATAATAATAACTACCATTATGGATTGGCTAGAAGGCCATTGAGGTCCTTTCCAACTTTGAAATTCTGTGTTATTTTCCAAGCTAAAATCTTTTTGTTGTTGTTTAGTTGTTTTTCAGTCATGTTTGATTCTTTGTGGCCCCATTTGAGGTTTTCTTGGCAAAGATACTGGAGTATCTTCAGTTATATTTTTTATACATGAGGAAACTGAGGCAAACAGGAGTGTTTGAGGCCATATTTGAATTTAGGTCTTTCTGACTCCATTTGCTTTTGCACTATGGTGCCACCTAGCTGCTCTCTCTAATCTATTTTACCCAAATCCTTAATCCCATTCCCTTCTACCTACTTTAGGATACTGACCTCTCTTCCCTTACTCCTCTTTAATATTTCCCTTTTCCTTGCTTTCTTGGATGGATATATGCCTATCTATCCAGCTACTTTCCAATCTTTCTCTTTTTTTCATTGTTAAACTTCTTTTTTCTTCATTTATTTAGTGTTTTATTTTCCCCCAGTTACATGTAAAAACATTTTTTTAAACATTTGTCTTTTAAAACTTTCAGATTCTTTCCCTTCCTCCCTGTCTCTATCTAAGTCCTCCCCATTCCTCCCACACACACTCTGAGAAGCCAAGCAATTTGATACAGGTAATCATGCAAAACATAGATTAGTTGTGAAAGGAAACATATGTCCAAACAAAACAAAACCTCAAGCAAAATGAAGAAGGTTAAAAAAAAGTATGCTTCAGTCTGTATTCAAGCACTATCAGTTCTTCCTTTGGCTATGAATAGCAGTTTTCTTCTTTTAATCTTATTATTTTTTTTCTGAGGCAATTGAGGTTAAGTGACTTGCCCAGGGTCACACAGCTAGGAAGTGTTAAGTGTCTGAGGTCAGATTTGAACTCAGGTTTTCCTGACTTCAGCACCAGTTCTCTATCCACTGGATAGCAGTTTTCACCATGGGTTCTTCAAAGTTGTCTTGGATCATTGAATTGCTGAGAATTGGTAAGTTGTTCACAACTGATCATCTTAAAATACTTTGCATCGGCTTATGAAAGTCTTGCCTGGTTTTTTGAAAGCATCCTGTTCATTTCTTATAGTACAATAATATTCCATCATAATCACACAATTTGTTTAACCATTCCCCAAATTATGGGCATCCCCTCAATTTCCAACTCTTTGCCCCCAGAAAAGAGTTGCTATAAATATGTTTGTACATATAGGTCCTTCGCCTTGTTAAAAAATCTCTTTTGAGATACAGATCTACTAGTGATATTCCTAAGTCAAAAGCATGGTTTAGACATAATTCCAAATTGCTTGATAGAACAGTTGAATCAGTTCACAACTCTACCAATAGCATATTAAGGTCTTGTTTTTCCCATATTTTCTCAATCGTTTTTCTTTTCTGTCCTATTCAGTTCTAAACTTCTTGAAAACGCTTTCTAACCCGATATTTCAATTTCCTCGCTGATCTCCAGGACTTCTGGAAATATAGTTTCTGTCTCACATCATCCTGCTGAGACTGCTGTCCCCATTTCAGCAATGATATCCTAATCACTAAATTTAAGAGTCTCTTTTCCCCCAGAAAATTCTTCAATTTCATTTTGATTCTGACACCACTGACCACCTCTTCTCCATATTCTCTGTCCCAAGAGTAAATCTTTAACAACTGTCTCTGCAGGGAAAAAAATTGTATGTAAGACAACACACCTTTAAGTTTAATCTGCAATATTAACCACTTTCAGTGTTATAGATTCAGTTGAGTGAAGAGGATGTCTCTCTCAAACATGTGAAGATTTCTCCCATGGAAATAGATGAATTTTAATGGACCATGAAGGTGGCAGAAGCAGGTTGGATGTGAAAACACTGTGAGCCATTGCCAGTTATCTTGATTTTTAATCTTCTTGCTGAACTTCAATGATTCTGGAAGAAAGAGTGAGGCAATTACTGTGCTAATCAAAAGATATCATCCCTACTATTTAAATGTGAGATGTACAAATTTGGAGACTGTCATTCAAGATTTTCATAGGGGATATTTCTGCCCAACCTATAGTAGACCTTTAACTTATATTGGTCTGATCAGCTACATCAAACACACTGTACCTGGACCCTAAAATAGTGATGTTATTCATAGAGTATTTTGCTTATTTTGGTCCTCTATGAGCATGAAAAACAACAACCATTAAATACAGCACATGTTCTGATATTTTATCCTATCACCCTAAGGAATATAACAATTATAGATAATTAGATAGTGTTTACTATATGTCAAGCAATGTGCAAATATTATTTAATTTGATCAATAATCCTGAGTAGTAGGTGCTATTAACAAGAAGCTATCTGACCCATTACTTCTATTTCTACTCTTTGTTTAACCCCTTGTAATTTTAGGCAGGATTTGGAAAAAAATATCAAGACATTTATTAAGCACTTAGAATATGTTAAGCACTATTAGAGATATAAATGAAGACAGGACTTGTCCTTAAGGAACTTATATTCTAATGGGGGAAGGTAATATATGGCAGGGAAATAGGGGGTTCATGCTTGGGTAAATGGGAAATGATGTGGGAGCCTGGCTCTGGGCAAGATAAGACTGAAAGTCACCTGTCAGAGCCTAGACTCCTAGGATAAGAGTCCAAGGTTCCAGTAGGAGAAGAATAAGAGAATGGGGATGAGGTCCACAGTGTAAGTGATGTGATTTAGAAATGGTTGGTAAGTTATTATTAAACCCAATCTTCCTGACTCCAAGCTCCATTCTTTATTCACTAGGCTACGCTGTCTTCCATTAGCCTTGAAAAATTAAAAATAATCCTAATTATAGACGAGATGGTCTTGATCTGTTATCATTTCTGCACCTCAAGTTTCTGTATCTCTCTTATAGTTATTCTCAGACCCACTAAAATGAATGATACTCTTTTCAGGCTCCGTAGATAGTCTCTATTGCTTTGAAGTTTCCATAGCTGAGTCTTAATCAAAGTAAGAGGTAACCTCTGGGTTCAGTCTTCATCTCCTTGTTCGGGCAGAAGACATTCTGAGATCAAAATAGTCTTAGCAGGCTCTCCTACCTCTCAGAAGTGATCCCACAAGCAGTTCTTTCTTTGTATCTTGCCCTCTGTCTTCCCCATTTGAACTATTGACTGGTGCCAGTGCCCATCTGCAATGACGGATAAGCCTGTTTCCTTAACTTTCCATTGCTCTTATCTTGCTGTTTTCTAGGAAGTCTGCCTAATTCCCCTATGTGCAACAGGGAGTTAAATGTATCAGTTTGATCAATATTCATTGATCTATCAATTCATTAAGCACAGTAGACTTCCATATTTCTCCTTTGTAAGTATTTTTCTTTTGTAAATATAAATCTTTGTTGCACATATATCAAATAGCTATTAAAGAATCAAATATAAAATTTATCAAATTGCTATATCAAATTTATCAATTTGTTATATCAAATTGTTTGGGGGAGGAGAGAGAAGAAGAAAATTCGGAACTCATATTTTATATGGAAATGAATATTAAAAGTAAAAATAAAAATAAAACTTCTAGATCACATATATGTACATATATATGTAATAATGTACAGCTTAAATTAAGTGAACATTTATTAGGCATTCACTATGTGCCAGTCACTGTTTTAAGCAGGATAAAAAGAAAGAAAATAGTTCCTGCCCTCAAGAGCTCCCACTCTAACAGGCAAGACAAAATTCAAACAATTTATGTGCCTGTGAAATATATAAATTGAAGGTAATCTTAGTGATGAGCCATTTGCATTAAGGAGGATGAGAAAAGGTTATATTGGAGCCTAAATTTGGAGAAAACTAAAGAATTTAGAGATGAAAAATGAAAAGGGAGGGATTTCTAGAAATAAGGATATCCTGGAAAAGTGAACAGAGTTGAGATGGAGTGTCTCATCCAAGGAACAAAAAGAAACTAGTATTGTGGAATGATAGCACACTAGAAGGAATAAAGCTGAAGAAGAAATGCAGGAAGGGGACAGGTTGTCAAGTATTTTAAATGTCAAATAGAAGATTTATTTGATGCTGGGAATGATAGGGAGCCATTGCAGTTTGTTGAATGGTAGCAGTCACATGGTCAGATCTACATTCAAGGAAGATTACTTTGGCAGCTGAGTAAAGATTAGATTGGAAGGAAGAAAGATTTGTGGCAAGGAGACCAATTGCAGGCTACTGCAATAATAATAAGGGATAAGGTATTGTATCAAAATGGCAGATTGTTTCAAAGGAGAGAACATATAGAAGAGATGGGGCAAAGGTGAAAATCACTATTTAAGGAAAGTAATAATTCCATCATACTTTTCTCTGATTAGAGCATCTGGAGTCTTGTCATCATTTTATTTTTCATTTTAGCAGAAAAGTTTATTAAAAAGCTTGGGTGTGTCCCAGAATAAGGCAAACCAGGATAAAAGAATAGACCTGTAAAAACTAAAAACCATAGAGGAAATTGGTTGAAGAAAAGGGACATTATCTATCTATCTATCTATCTATATCTATCTAATCTATCTATCTATCTATCTATCTATCTATCGATATATCTTGGGAGAAAAGAGAGATTGATGAATGTCTTCAAAATATTTTGAAGGGGCAGTCATGTGAGGGAGGAAATTAGGCTTTTTTTTTTGCTTAAACCCCCAGATAGAAAAAAACTAAGATCAAGGGGGACAAGTTTACTTGCTTTTAATATAAGGATCATGGGATCACAAAAAGAAACATTAGAGACCAAACTTGAGTTTGGTTTATTATGTACATCAATATAGAAGTGTGATTTTAAAATATAGGTTTCTTTTATCTGACTCCATATTTGATTCTCAAACATCCTAATAATTACAGCTGCTCTCAAATAGGTTAGGGTCTCTTGAGGACAGTGAGATTCCTTAATCAAAGGTAGGTTGACTACTTGTCAGCTAACAAGGTGGTACAGAGATTTCTATTTCAGGGAGTGGTTTGATTAGTTGAGCAACTCTGAGATTCTTTGATTTTATATGATTTATTAAGTATTATTTATTTAGATTTATTGAGTCATTTCATTTACAACTGACTCTTTATGACTCCATTTTGGGGTTTTCTTGGCAAAGCTCCTGGAGTGGTTTTCTGCTTCCTTTCCCAGTTCATTTTACAGATGAGAAGATTGAGACAAACAGGGTTAAGTGACTTGCCTAGCTAGGAAGTATCTGAGGGTGTATTTGAACTCGTGAAGATGAGTCTCCCTAATTTCAAGTCCAGAGCTCTATTCACTATGTTACCTAGATGTCCTAATTACTAAGCCTACAGATAGCAAAAAGAAGTAATCTATACAATTCATTATAAATCAATTGAACAACTGAGTACTGATACTACTGATTCTCATGGGAGACAGAAGAGAATTATATTACAACATAGTCTTAGCTCTCAAGGAACTTTCAAACTTGTTGGGAAATAGGGTTTACATGTAACAACTGGAGAACAATATAAGAATATCATAGAAGACATACTCCATGCCCTTAAGGAGTTGACTAGACAAGATGATTAAACAGTCATGGAATCAATAGAAATGCAGAGATAGAATAAGGAATAGCAATAGTCTAGTTCCAGCTGTATCATTAACTAGCTTGCCTGAATTCATACAAAGTATTTCCCTTCTCTGGGTCTCAGCCATTAATTCCTTCTCCTCTTCTTCCTCCTCTTTGTCCTTGTTCTTTTCTTCTTCTTCCTCTTCCTCTGTAAATTGAGGGAATTCCATTAGATCACTTTCTAACTCTAACATTTTGATTCAGTATAATTGTGAAAAATCAAGAAAGCGGAGAGTGCTGAGCCTGGAGTCAGGAAAATTCATCTTTCTGAATAGAGCCTCAGTTGCTTACTAGCTGAGATCCTGGGCAAGTCACTTAATCCTCTTTGCCTTAGTTTCCTGAGCTGTAAAATGAGTTGGAGAGGGAAATGACAAACTAGTCCATTATTTCTGCCAAGAAAACCCCAAATGGGGTTATGAAGAGTTGGGCATGATTGAAAAATGACTGACTACACACACATACTCACACATATATTGCATATGTGTATTAATGTATGTGTGTATATATATATATATATATATATATATATATATATATACTGATGAGAGAGGGCAAGTTAGAGATTATGTTAATATAGAAAGGTATACTAAAGAAACTAGGCCCCATTAATGATATTGGTGACCATTAGGAGGACAGAGACAGTTTCGTAGATATTGTTTGGAATATAAAGTAGATAGGATATTGGACTTGGTGCCAGAAAAACATCCCTGTGAATTCCACATCCCGTACTTATAAGCTGTGTGACTATGGGTCTAAACTTTCTGATCTTAAAATAAGAAACATATTAGGATCATAGATTTAAAGCTGAGAGGAAATATAGAGGTCACCAAATCCAACTCCCTCATTTTACCAGTGGGGAAACTGAGTCACAGGGAATTTGAGTGACTGGCCCAGGGTCACACAATTCATAAACATCCTGAGACAAGATTTGAACAGCTGTCTTCTTGCTTTGAAATCCACCATATTGTATTGTCTCTTGTAATAGCCATCTTATAGGGTTGTTTTGGGGTTCATATGATACTATATATATGTATATACACATACATAAGATGTGCAATAAAAATATTAAGTATTATTCTTATTTCTATTTTGGGTCAGCTTGATGAAAAAATAAGGACAAGGTGTAGATGGACTATGAGAAAATCTGTTTTATTGAAATGGGATGATTTAGGGATAGAGTGGAGATAGCTGGGCTTGGGATCATGGTTGGAACTACTGAAATCATTTTAATGCTTAGCATTATATTCAGCATTTGGAATTTCTCTGAAGTAGGAGATGACCTAAGTTTTAGTACTAGATCTATCATGAAGTACCTGAATGACCCTGGCAAGTTCACTTCTCTCAACCTCAGTTTCTTCTTCTGTAAAATGAACAGAACAGCATATCATCATGCCAAATGATCTCTATCTTTAAAGTCCCCTGAAGCTCTTAAAATCTATGATTCTAAGTTAGAGAGAAAAACTGCTAGGAGCTAGTCAGGGACTGAAGCTTTTAAACTGTTTTCAGGCTTGGGCTCAAATAAGCCTTTTGCCTTGTTTTGAGGACAGAATTAAATTGTTGCTGTTGTTTTTTTTCCTCGGGACTGGCCCATCATCCTGCTGTGTGTCTCAGTGAAGGGCCCAGGAGCTCAGAGACCAAATTCATTCTAGGCCAGATCAATTATGCAAATACCCTTCTAGCTTCTGGAGCTGCTGGGTCAGCACTTAGGGAGGTTTAATTCATTCAGAAGTACGGGGAGCTCTTGACTGTTAGAAATCTGCCCCAAGGCAGTATTGTTTCTTCCTAGCTATTTGTTTTATGTTCTGTTTAGGGTGTTGGTTTTTTAAAAAAAAATCTGTCCAAGGAGTAATACAGAAAGAGATGTTCGTCTGCCACTGCAGACTTGATTACAGAATTGGTTTGTGGGGCACAATTCATTTTCCACAATGAAGGATGGATGGGATGGATGTATTGTCTATATGCATATGTGTATGTTGGATGGTGGTACAATGGGTTGGACTTTGGCTGATCAGACCAATACAAGCTCTGAAGACTCTACCCCAGGTCTGGCACTAGCAGTCCGTATGAACAGATGTCTTTAAATTTGTGCACCTCACATTTCTCTTAAGCTACTGCAATTTTGCTTTGCTGACAGAACATCGCACTTTCTTTGATGTGGTCCTGTACCAGTGACTCCCATGTCTCATAATTGTATGTATGTATAATATGTCTATTTGTACACATGTATGTATGTATAAACAGCAGTGTAGTATAATGGATAGAAAGCCGGTGTTAACCAGGAAGTTCTGGGTTCAAATCCCATCTCTAAGACATACTAATTATGTGACTTGGATGGGCAAGATAGTTAACTTCTAGAGTGCCCTAAGCAATTCCCCAAGACTATACATTGGAAAAAAAGTGTTGATCTACATTTGTAGAGGGAATTTCTTCACCTAGGAATTTTCTGTTTGTCTATACATGTGCTTATTGTCTCTGTATTCTTAGCTAAGTAGCTAGGTAGCATGGTGGATAGATTATTGGACTGATAGTTAAAAAGACCTGAATTCAAATTTGGCCTCCTACCCTTCCCTGTAGGATCCCTGTAGGATCCTGGGCAAGTCATTCAACTTTGTCTGCCTGTTTCCTCATTTATAAAATTAGCTAGAGAAGGAAATGGGAAATACTCTGGTATTTTTGACAAGAAAGCCCCAAATGGGATCATAAAGAGTCAGACATCACTGAAAAATGACTGAACAACAAAACAAAGTTGTGCTATGGGAGTGAGATATTTAGATTTTTATAGATATGGGCCTTCCTTTCATGGGGAAGATTAAATAACACTCCTCCGTGTCTTTTCATGCTTGGCCATGCCTTTTAAGACATCTTCCATGAAGGATCCATGAGATAGATGCATTAAAAAACTTATAGCTGGATGGGACCTAAGAGATTACTCATCCCCCTCCATTTATAGATTTTTTTAATTTTTAATTAAAATTTTTTTTCTCTTTATTTTTAAATTAATTTTTATAATTATAACATTCTTTTTAATAGTACATATGCATAGGTAATTTTTTTTTTACATTATCCCTTGTACTCCCTTCTGTTCCTAATTTTTCCCCTCCTTCCCTCTACCCCCTCCCCTAGATGGCAGGCATTCCCATACATATTAAATATCTTATAGTATATCCTAGGTACAATATATATGTGCAGAACCGAATTTTGTTGTTGTTGTTGTTGCAAAGGAAGGATTGTATTTGGAAGGTAAAAGTAATCTGGGAAGAAAAACAAAAAACACTCATTTCCCAGTGTTCCTTTTCTGGATGTAGCTGATCTGTCCATCACTGATCATTTGGAATTGGATTAGCTCTTCTCTGTGTTGTAGATATCCACTTCCATCAGAATACATCCTCATACAGTATCATTGTTGAAGTGTATAATGATCTCCTAGTTCTGCTTGTTTCACTCAGCATCAGTTGATTTAAGTTTCTCCAAGACTCTCTGTATTTCTCCTGTTGGTCATTTCTTACAGAACAATAATATTCCATAACATTCATATACCATAATTTACCCAACCATTCTCCAATTGATGGACATCCATTTATCTTCCAGTTTCTGGCCACTACAAAAAGGGCTGCTACAAACATTCTTGCACACACAGGTCCCTTTCCCTTCTTCAGTATTTCCTTGGGATATAAGCCCAGGAGTAGTACTGCTGGATCAAAGGGTATGCACAGTTTGATAACTTTTTGGGCATAGTTCCAGATTGATCTCCAGAATGGCTGGATTCTTTCACAACTCCACCAACAATGCATCAGTGTCCCAGTTTTCCCACATCCCCTCCAACATTCATCATTATTTGTTCCCCTCCATTTATAGATGAAGAAACAAACTCAGAGTGGTCAAGTGATCTGATGCAGGTCATTTTGAAAATGGCAGAGGAAGTATTTGAATCCAAGTAATTTTATTTCCAATCCAACACTGTTGACGCTGCATCACATCAGAATTCTTTCAATATCTTAAGAGTATTAATGTATAATAAAAATTGTTGATATGCTATGTAGCATCCTCCCTACATGATTGGTCCACATGCATGTGGTGGTGGTGGCTAACACGTACTTCTTGATGTTTTTCATGCCCTTCACTTCAATAAGTCATCTGCTTATACCCACCCTATATCTTTTTAATGCCTTGCTTGTCATTTTCATTCTTCTAAGATCATGGTGTTATATGGATCTCTCTCTCTCTCTCTCTCTCTCTCTCTCTCTCTCTCTCTGTATGTATGTATGTAATCAATCATTGCAACCTCTGTATAATTTGCCAAATGCACTATAGAGACTTATCCTATTCAATGTCCAGTTCTACTTAAATCACCTATTGAAGGTTAAATATATGGATAAGACTAATTCTATTGAGGTGTCCATCAAGTTACATATCATAGTCCGGGGGGAAAAAAACAGCCTTTTCATCCACTTTGTTTTTCCAGTGTGAATAGTTAAATTGCTCTTCTTCACATTGTTGTAAAAGGAAAGTATCTCATGGAACAGAATTCTCTCTCTGCAGCTATTGTCTCAACATAGCCTGCTCACTTCCCCATGCATATTCCCTACTTGACTTGTCTTCTTCAATTGTCCCCCTCCCCAAGAAAATCATATTTACTACATCCATGACTCTTCTGTCACAAATGATTTGAAGCTGCTGATTAGAACTTGATGCCATTGTATCTTACATTAGACTGGTATAGGTTTAACTATTTATTTAATTGGAATAGGGTTAGCCCTTAGAGAAGAAGTTTTTGGTTTTTTTTGGCAGTTAATTTAAGCCAAATCTGTGACCCCATTCAAGTTTTAATTGTTTGCCAGTTCCTTTTCCAGCTCATTTTACAAATGGGAAAACTTAGACAAGCAGGTTTAAGCGAGATGCCCAGAGTCACAAAGCTAGTAGATGTCTGAGGTCAGATTTGAATTCAAGTCCTCCTGACTCCAGGTTCAGCACATGATCTATTTTACTATCTGGCTGCCTCTAACAAGACAAATGATCAATTAAACACCATAATTCCCTCTGGAGAGGTTGGATGCTCAAAGTCACATCCTTGTCTAGCCTCCAACTACAACACATTAGCTCTTAGAATGAACCTGCTATTGTCTGCTTCATACCTCACTGTATATTTTGGGTCCTCAGAATTTAACGTTCCATGGCATTTTCTTTCTGTATCCTACAATCCCTTACATTTCATCTCTACTTCTCACAAATTGGCACCTCCTGCTCCATATAAGACACCTGTGAAGCTCCTTAGTAGTTTCTTTATTTTCATAATGAGAAAATTGGATGGAGAAAAAAGGGATTTCTAAAATCCCTTTCAGACCTAATATTCTAAAAGTCATAGAATCATAGACTCTCATATTACAGAAAACCTTGAAGGTCTCTTTATCTTAGCAAGAACTTTCCAACAATTGTGACATTTAGTCCTCACTCTCTATTTGAAGACAGATTTTTGGATAACAGACACAAACTGTTATGAGGACCATATTCAAAGCCTTTCTAGCTTAGTTGAACTTGTTAGAACTCACTGTCCTAATTTATTTTTCTTAATATCTAATTAAGTATTTAAGGTTTTTCAGAGAAATTCCAAATGACCTGGTGGTCTCATTACTTGATTGTTCTGATTTCTGCACTTTTTTCTTAAATATTTGCACTAGTCTCTTAATGATCTGTACTTTGTTACTTTAGAAAAGTAAGACACAAAGTCCTCTGAGGACTCAAATCCAGCTCTGACAGATAGCCAGGAGCCCTTTCCTAACCTTAAAAAGTCAGAAAAGGAACCAAGATGCTCTAAGCAATGACTGGCCTAATCCAGGGGAAAGACCTCTGAATTTGTGGAGTCTGGACATCTGGCTTTGACTCTTGGCCCTAAAACTTGATAGCCATATGGACTTGGGCAGGTCACATTATAACCCTCAGACATAGTTTCCTCATCTTTAAATGAAGAAAATACAATTTGCCGTACCTACCTCATGCGGTTGTTACAAAATCCAAATGAGATAACCGAAGTGAAGTAATTTACAAACATAGAAGTTAATCCACTTAGATGGAGCCTGACTCTTGGGTTCTGACTCTTTTCTACCCTACAGGATGTTGGTTGCCTACCCTTGGAGCCCTGTCTCCTTCAGGGACTCGCTTTGCTGGTCTTGTTCTGTGTTCTGGAGAAAACCTTTTACAGTTTTCCCAGTGAAGTTCTCCTTGCAAATTGACACCCTCTGTTTATTTTTGCACCCCTAATTACCCTTTAAACTCATTCTGGTTTATTTTTAGAGTTCTCCCTATCCACCTCGTTAACAGCTCCTGTCTCATATTTCTACCATTTATACCCTTAATTAAACACAGTGGCCTTTGTTATCACTGAACACTGGCCTTTTTAGAATTTAAATGGGCTTGAAACTACTGCCTGGCTGATTTTTTAAATATTTTGCATACTGCTCCCCCACCTTTTCCTCCTTTGTCTGCCATAGATCCCTCATAAATCAGAAAATATCCAGTCCAAATTCCCTGAGGTTCTTTCTGTTCCCTCTTGGTCCCTTAGTTCCATCTTGATCAAAATATCAATGTGTAAAGAAAGGGTCAATTTTTAAGCTTTTGTGTCTAGCTGCTCTGTTTTTTTCCTTGCAGGGGAGAGCCAAGCTGCAGAAACCCCCCAGGAGTTAGGAGGACAATGATTGGTTTTGATTTTTCAGGCTTCTCCATATATAGTGTGTGAACACATCCACACAGAACATAGATATTTAATTAAATGTGCTCCAGGACTCAGATCCATGATCTTACACCTGCTGATCCTCCTATCTCATCAGAAAAGTGCTGCCTAATTACCTTTTCCTGCTGTCCCAGTTTATATCTAAACCTTCTTGGCAAGATTGGTCAAAATATTGAAAGGATCCATCATTGGCCTCCTGGCCCAACTGAAGGAGAATGCCTCAGATTAGGACAGAGTCAGCACTAGCTCCTTGTAAGTTGCCTGAGCACAAGGAGAGAATTGTATTTATCTTTCTATCTTTTTTAGGTCCTATCGAAGGGCCTTGAAAATCTTAGGGGCTTAATCAATGTTTTTTTGGATGAATGGATGTTGCCAGAGTAATGGTGCAGCTTGCTCAGGATAGAAAGGGAGTCCAATTGGATTTCTTTAACCCTTAAAATTCAATTGAACTCTCCAGTCAACTCAAGTCATTATTCTAAGGAAATAAGGCATTTGTTGACTGATACTAGCAAAAAAAGAGATCTTCGATCTTCCCAGGACAAGTATTTGGGACGTGACAGACATCTCCCAAGCTTTGTTGCTCCTGATGGCTATTACTCACTTGGGGTGATTTACTGTGGGGACAAATGATTCTAAAGTATTACTAAGGATAACGAAGTCTTGGCAAGAAACTGAAGAAGAACCTTAGGGGCCCTGGGGTATTTTCATCACTGTTTCTAATAAAAGGGAAATTTTTCAGAAAAGGAAGGCAAATTGATGAACAACAAGCTAACAACTAGTTAAGAAGGTAGTGTTAAAAAGTGAGTTTTTAGTATCTGGGCTATAGTAATCATAATAATAACTAGAATTTCTATAGAACTTTAAGGTTTGCAAAATGTTTTACAAATATTTTATTCTTGAGACAACCTTGGGAGGGAAGTGCTATTATAATTCTCATTTAACAAATGGAGGAACCAAAGCATATAAGAGGCAAAGGGTCTTTAGGATAGTAAATATCTCAGGCTGGATTTGAATTTGGGTCTTCCTTACTTCTGGTCTAGTATTTTATCCATTACGCCATCTAAATAGCTGTTATAGTTTACAATATGGGAATGATAAACTCTTGTCCATGGATGCCTACCTTACAAGAGCTGGTTTAAAAAAAAGAAAAGAAATATTTGTTTGGAGTCTTTAAAAGTCTATTTTAAGGGACTTAAAACTCAAAAGGAAGGGGAAGGGAAGAAAAAATTGCCTGTATAGTTATCAAGCTGTATGACTACCATGAGAATAGCTACAATGTGTATATATATATATATATATATATATATATATATATATATATATATATATATATATATATATATATATATATATATATATATATATATATACCTTGCTTGTTACACATACTTTGTGTGTGTGTGTATGTGTGTATGTATATACATATACATATACAAGGTAAGAAAAGTGGAAAGAAATGAATTTGTTTTCATGCCCTCATTATGGGATTAGATCCATGGCTGGAACATTATTCAAGGGAAAAGGAAAAGGACCATCTGATCATGATTTTACAGGTAGGGCACTCCCAGGCAAGGAAACTATAGATTGAAACCTTTGCAATTTATGATCTTAGAAGGTTTCGCAGAGCACTGAAGGATTAAATAATTGCCCAGGGTCTCCTAGACTCTATATGTTTGAATCAGGTCTTGAATCCAGGCCTTCCTGTTTTGAGGCTGATACTTTTATCCTTTATACCTTTCTGCCTTTTTTTTCTTCAAAGGGAACAGGACTAATGGAAGGGAGTGTAGGGGAAGTATTATTACATATTAAGAAGATATATTCATGTGAGAGAATTTAGGAACCAGGGTAGGAAAACATGGTGATGAGCATTTGGGTGAATGTCAATAGAGAGAGAGAAACAGAAATAATATTGTCATTGAAGCATATTACAAATCACTTGGACAGAAAGAGGAAATAAATGAGGAATTCAGGAAACAGATCACAATCCTGGCATGGAGGTCTGGTAGAGTAATGATGAAGCACTTCAATTATCCAGACATCTGTTGAAGCTTTCTCTCTGCCAAAAGCAGAGCAGCCATTAATTTATTGGCTTGCTTTAATGATAATTTCATCCTTCAAAACATGAAGGACGTATCAAGAGGAAGTCCTATTCTTGACCTTATCCTTATCAACAAGGAGGATTAGTTGCTCAAGTAGAATTAATGGGAACTTTGAGATTGAGAGTAATGACCATCTCTTAGAATTTATGATAACTAAGAAAATAGCCAAGAATAGATTGACATACATCCTACGTATCTCAAGAGTTCAAAGAAAGTTAGGTAGGCAAAAAGGTCCAGGGAAGGGAGATTCTCAAAAATGAAATTCTGAACACACAAATATAATATAATAAAAAATTACAAAAATAATTTTGACAAGGCAGAAAAATGGATGTCTAAAGAGACACATGTGAATGCACAAGGAATTCAATCAGCAACTTGGATTTTTAAAAGTCATATACAGATAGAGGAAGCAAGACAAGTAAGCAAGGTACACTCAATATTGTGGCACAGTCCAAAATTCAGAGCTGAGGCTGGTGAAGAATTCTAAGAGTAATAAAAAGATATGGTGTTAGAGAAGGGCAATCGTGCCATATGAGAACTCGTTAGTAGAACTGGGCATATTTAGCCTGGAGAAGAGGAAGCTTAGGAAGGATATGATAATTGCTTTTAAGTATTTGAAAGAATGTCTTGAGGAAG
This sequence comes from Sminthopsis crassicaudata, assembly GCF_048593235.1. Lineage (NCBI taxonomy): Eukaryota > Metazoa > Chordata > Mammalia > Dasyuromorphia > Dasyuridae > Sminthopsis > Sminthopsis crassicaudata. The sequence goes on from NC_133620.1 coordinate 432,774,612, forward strand.
AGGGTCTACACTTGTCTCAAGAGTTGGAAGAGATTTCAGATACTACCTAGTCCAACCTCCATTTACACCTTATACCATCCCTAAGAAGTGGTCATTCATCATTTCCTTGAGAACTTCCACTGAATGAGAATCCATTCTCTCCTGAGATGTTTTCTTTTGGGTTAGCTAGGTGGTACCATGGATAGCTCATGGACTGTGGTGTGACAAGGACCTGAGTTCAAATCCAATCTCAGACACGCTCACTCTGGATAAGTCATTTAGCCCTGTTTGTCTATTTAATTTGAGAATTAGCTGAAGAAAAAATAGCAAACCATTTTAATATTTTTGCCAAGAAAACCCCAAATGGGGTTTCTAAGAATTGGACATGATTGAAATGACTCACTAACAACAACATTTGAGAACTCTACCTTTGTGAATGGTATCCCACTGTGGGTGGATTTGCACTTGCCTTCCTAAATAAACTGATCTAGCACAAGGAGAAGGAACAGGCACAGGGATTAGACCCAGTACCATTGAGAAGGGGTCCTGATACATTTGGGAAGAATCCTCAAAAATCTGATCTTCTTCTACATCCCCTCAGGTGTGGGGCTTCCAGGATTGTGCTGCGAGGATGATGTAGGGTAATCTCAGGTTACCATGGTGATGTGGATTTTAGCCCAGAGGGGCAAGTCAGTGCTGCAAATCATCTCAAAGACATTCTCTCACAGGCTGAGACATTGAGGCTCAAGTAGCTGGAGGGACTTGAGTCACTGGGGTGGGCTGGGAGCAGTCAACCCCCTCGTGGGTGGAGATGAGGAAGCAATCATCGGAGCACGTTTCTCTGGGCCCTCCGGCTGCATTTGGATGCCTCTCTTCACTCACCCCCGGCTTGCTGCCTGAAGCAGATCATCTCATCCATAATCAACCTGTCAACTTCAATGTCCTCACCGAGGAGGCAAAGGAAAGGATCTGGTAATGGGCAGCAGCAGATGGTTTGGCCTGCTGCAGCAAGGACAGCTTTCCAGTAGTGTCCAGGCTGGAACAACTTCCTCCTAGCAGGCTGGGGAAACCCACAGGATGCTGCTGGACAAGGTCTCCAAGGGCTCAGCTCCTAGTTCCTCATGTCTCAGTCCCTGGCCAAGGTCACCAACTTCAGCTTACCTTGTAAACCACAAAGGCTGTACTAGATCGCTCTCAGAGGGAAGTCACCTTAAAGGGACCCACAGTAGGTGGGGCATTTAAAAAATTCTAGCGACATAATTTCTGGGTCTTTTAATCATTTCATTAATAAGGCTAGCATTATTATTAATAAAAAATGGTCATTTGGCTGTCTCTCTTAGACCAAAGACCTCTCCAGTGTCAGAGTCACAGTTTATAAGCCCTTGGAAGAGGGTAGCAATCAACTCTGATTGGTTAACAATTAATGAAAGAACGAGAGGCTGATCTATATTACAATGAACGTCTTAGGGTACAGGGCTTGAATCACTCAAATCTTGGTCAAAGAATCTTATCAACTTCCCTATCATCTGTCTAACAAAGGGGCTTTTCCAGACTTGCATTAGCTCAAATTTAGAATTTCCTTCCTTCCTTCCTTCCTTCCTTCCTTCCTTCCTTCCTTCCTTCCTTCCTTCCTTCCTTCCTTCCTTCCTTCCTTCCTTCCTTCCTTCCTTCCTTCCTTCCTTCCTTCCTCCCTTCTTTTCCCCTCCCTTCCTCCCTTCTTTTCCCCTCCCTTCCTCCCTTCTTTTCCCCTCCCTTCCTCCCTTCTTTTCCCCTCCCTTTCTCCTTCTCTCCCTCCCTTCCTCCTTCCTTCCTTGCTTTCTTTCACAGAATTTCTTTTACTGTTTGATTAGATCTTGACCCTGAGCAAATCTTTGAGCAAAATTTTTCTACACTGGTTGATTTCTGAACGAGGAAGTAGAAAAGGAGAAGATTCTTGGTCTTGACTCAATAATTAGTTATTAAAACACATTTCTCTCATAAGTCCTTGAAGTCCTGCCCCATAGCCCCTTGGTATAGTAGGGGGAAAAACAACAACAACAGGATTTGGAGTCAGGGATTCTGAGTTTAAAATTTTGCTTTATTCCTTGTATGACCTGTGGCAACTTAATCTCTCAAAGATTCCGAATCCTTTTTAAATCAGAGGGTTAAGCTAAATAAGGTCCTTTCCAACTGAAAATTCTATGATTTCTGCCCACTTATTATGAAAAGTATGGTTTTGTACCATACCTCCATCTTCCTAGATGATTCTGCTAAGTCAATAATACCATTTTCACTCAGCAACACTGTTTAACTTCAACTCTGTAGAATGACATATCTCATGGTGGGTACTTTGTGTGCCCCCATCCAACTTTCTTTTGTGTGCTGTCTTCCCCCACTAGGTTGTAAGCTTTTTGAGAGCAGGGACTGTCAACTCATTGATCAAAGTGCAGCTGATAGTACTAGTTGGGAGGCAGCTTGGCATAGTGAATAGAGCCCTGGACTTAGAGAAAGGATGAAGATTTGAATCTTACTTCATTTGCTTACCAGCTGTGTCAAATCACTTAAGCTTGATTGACTTCAGTTTCCTTATCTGTAAAGTAGAAAAAATCATAATACCTGAAGCACTTATCTTATAGGGTGGTAGTGATAATCAAGTATTCTATGCACAAAGCTCTTTGCAAACATTAATGAATATATCAGTTGTGATTATGTCATATAAAATAGCGTGTGGCACACTGGTACAGATGGTGAATGAACAGATGGATGGATAAAGCATTTATTTAGCACTTACTATGTACAAGATATGTATTAGCACAGTGTGAGGCAGCAGATGGAAAAATAGGCAGATCTCAGGTCAGGAAGATTTGAATTCACGTACAACCTCAAATTCTTGGTTGTCTGATTGTCACCCTTCAATCTTGAATAGAACCAAAATGACGTCAGTATTTTAGAGTCTGGTTACATTGTGTCCCACTGTGGTTGATCAAACCAATGTGAGCTCAGAAAGTTTTACCACAGGTCACACAGAAATAGTCCAGTGAATATTTGGGGTGGATTCCCTAAATTTGCACATCTCATGTTTCTGTTGAGCTAATAGAACACAGAAGCTTTTTAACTGAATTTCTCCCATGTTTCCCATATCATGCAATCAATTCCAAAATTATTCAGAATGACTATGAGAATGTCCTTGTATAGCTGCTTCTGACCACTTTGTGAGCCTTTGCCTTGTGTGAGTTCTCCATAAAATAGTCTTTTAGGCAAATGTGCATCTGGCATTTGAATAACATGATCAGCCCATTGGAATTAAATTCTTTATAGTAGAGTTTGACCAAAAATACTTAGCACTTAGCCTCAGTTTCCTTATTCCCCAGGTTAATGACTGAAGGCACTGGGCTGGATACAGATTTATTCTCAAGGCTCTTGGGCTCCCTAGTAGAGTTTGGGAGTGATGGTGGTCAAGGTGGTGGTGGTTTGACTTGCCTGGCACATACTACCTCATTATGATTCCAGTTTAGTTCATAAACTACAGAATTGCCAAAACAAAAAAATATATAGATTTAAATCCTTTATCTTAAACCTTCCCTGACCTGGGATATTTATGCTATACAAGATGAGAGAAAATATCCTATTCTTGGATCATAACCTACAGATCTCTCATCAGCTAGCTCAGTTTATTGAGAGCCATCTTCAGATATAATTGGATATCCCTAGTTCAGTGCAAACCCAGCCTCAGGAACCGGCCTTGGCCAATTTGACAGCATTGAAGAATCATGGAGTCTCAGAGTCAGAAAGGATCTCAGAGATTCCATAATCCTTCCTAACAAGTGGCCACCTACTTTTCTTTCGAAGGAGGTTCTGTTTCCTGAAAGTCCATTTCTCTTTTGGACAGCTCTAATTGTTAGGAAGCTTTCCCTCACATTAAATCCAAATCTATCTCCCAGTAGTCTCCATCTACTAAACAGTCCCTGGAGGCCAAACAAAGCAAATCTAATACCTGAAATACAGAAGGAAATCTATTCCCACTTGAATCTCTTCTCTAGACTAATCATTCTCAATTTTCCCACCCAATTCCTAGTAAGACACAATCTCTACCCCCTTTACTATGGGATTGCTGGGTTTGGAATTAGGAAGACCTGAGTTCAAATCTAGCCTGAGACACTTATTGTGACCCTGGGCAAGAAACTTAACCCCTATCTGTCTCAACTGTGAAACGAGGATAATAATAACATTTTCTTCCCAGAATTGTTGTGAAAATAAAATGAAATAATATTTGCAAAGTGCTAAGTGATTGGCACATAGTAGGCACTTAACAAATCTTATTTTCTTCTTTCCTTCCTTCTTCCTCTCATCTGAGTACTTTCCAGTTTGTCAATGACCTTCTTTAAATTCTTCAGGTATAGTTTGACCAGGACAAATATCACAATATTATCAGATCTCATTTCTTGGACACTAACCCTCTTAAAACTCATCCTATTATCATTCATTTTTTGAGTTGCCAGACCATGCTATTTATTCTGCGGTTGTAAGAAACTAGGTATCACTGGGTAAGTTTGCTGTATCTCTTGGTCAGGAAGCCCTGAGTTTAAATCCTACCTTAGATATTTAGTTGTGTGACACTGAGGAAAGCATTTAGACTTTCTCAGCCTCAGTTTCCTTATCTGAGAAATGGGGATAATAATAGCACTTACCTTGAGAGATTATTGTGAGGATCAAATGAAATTATATATAAAGGTTTGTCAACCTTTTTTAAAAAATTCTGTAATTATTATCATAATAATAATTATTATAGTCTATTTAGAAATATCCCAACCAGAGCTCTTTCCACAGATCATAAGAAGTAACAGTAGGATACCTATCATGAAATACCCATTAGAAAGTTGAATTGTGGGTCTGGAGCTTAACAGAGAGGTCACAGTCTTGGTAATCATTTACAATGATAGTGGAAGCCATGAAAAAGGGGTGAAATGATCAAAACAGAGTGTACAGAGAGAAAAATGGAAGATGAAAAGTGGAGATTTGTGGCCTGTCTACATTTAAAGGGCTGGAGGAAGAAGAAGTAGAGCTAATAAAAAGAAGTAGAGCTAATAAAATGGGCAGCAAAGGAATGGTCAGAGAGAGAGGAAAAGAATTAGGACAATGTCATGAGAACTAAGGAAATAAGGCTTCAAGAAGTAGGTGGGGTGAGGGATAAGTGGGTAACAACATCAAATGCTTCAGAAAGGTCAGAATGAATTAATATCGGGGGAAGTTTAACAAGTCAGGAACTCTGGATAGCTTTGAGAAAATAATTGGGACAGCATCTAGTTTTGCTCAGCTTATTAAATGGGATCCATTTTGGTGTTTAGAGTTCCCTGTACTTGACTTTAACTCAGGAGTTGGCCTTCGATGCTCTGGACAGATTGGACTGACTGTGTGAGGAAGCAGCCTTATCATTCTGATGTTGGAAGAATAATCTCTTCTCTAACTTATCACTGTTCTTGCCCCTATGAGCCGCTGTGCAATGGCAAAGCTGATCTGTTAATATTTGTGCTGAAGGCGGCTAAGACTGTCCTTCCCCACAGAGACCCTAGAATACAATGGTCCTTCTTTGGTCAGATTGATCTTCTAACAGTGGAGGATTCTGCTCCATCCTCCTCCTTTTCTTCCTCTTCTTTATCTTCTTCCTTCTTCTTTTCTTCATATTCCTCCCTTTTCTTCTCCTCTTCCTCTTCTGCCTCCTTTTCCTCTTCCTCTCCCTCATCTTTCTTCTTCTCCTTCACCTCCTCTTCCTCCTTCTCCTCTTACTCCTCCTCTTTGTTCTCTTCCTTTTCCTTCTCCTCCTCTTCCTCTTCTTTCTCTTCCCTTTCCTCTTCTTCCTTCTCCTCCTCTTCCTCTTCTTCCTCTTTCTTTTCTTCCTGCTCTTCCTTCCTCCTCCTCTTCCTCATTTCCTTCTCTACCTCCTCCTCCTCTTCCTCTTCTTTCTCTCTTTCTCCTCCTCCACCTTCTCCTCCTCCTCCTCCTCCTTCTCTTCCTCCTCCTCCTCCTCTGTCTCTCTCTCTGTCCCTGCCTCTGTCTCATTCTCTCTTTCAAATTTAATTCAGTGCGGTTTAAAGGGGCACAATCATCCAGGATATGCACACTAAAAACATCACATGACATCATAAACTTTTGATATGTTTCTTTTGGAATGGGTACTTTGTACACTTTTATGACCAATGCTGTAGAATAACAATGGCGAGATTGGTAGACAGGAAGGCTGTCTTTTTCTCAAGCAGAGGAAGCGTGACAAGGTTTGGGGGTCATGACATTGCATCCTTCCTGCTTGGAATCAGTGCCATTGCCATCCCAAGAGTCCCAGGCTCCTAAAGACTATGGAATGATGCTAACAAACTTCCTTGTCCTGGTCGAAAGAAGCAGGATTTTATTATTGTTGTTATTTGGGTGTTAAACCAGGCCTTGAAGCTAGAAGGAGAAGGAACTGTGAGATATTTGACATTTAACAAAGGCAGCTGGAATGAGTGAGATATCGACTGGCACATTCATTAAATGTCATCACTTTTGTCTCTCATCAACATCCAGTGCTTAAGTTATCCTAAATTAACTATGCATCAACTTGATTTATTCTTTACATCCCTCCCCGTGCTCATTCCTGCTTACTTTGGTCAAAAGAGCCTCATAACTCTACTTTCCTCCTTTTGTCCCCCCAGTTGCCATAGGATTATAGCGTCTAAAGATCATAAATTTCAAGCTGGAAGGCTCATAAGCTATTAAGTGATGGAAGCAAAATTTGAACACAGATTTTCCTGAATCCACTACACAATGTTGAAAATCATAGGATGTCAGAGGTGGAAGAAGCCTTAGAAATCAATTAATCCAACCCTCTCATCTAACAAAAGAAACTAAGTCCCACCATAAACTTGTGAAAGGAGGACAATGATATTTGTGAATGAGATCACCTTATATATAAAACTTTTGGGTTATCAAAATTCACTCATTTGAGCTTCTAAATCACCCTGTGATGCAGATGGCACAAGGATAATTATCTCCCATTTTATGGAGGAGGAAACTGAGGCTATATGAGATGAATAATCCGTTCAAGGTTACTCATCTAGGAAACAGGAGAGCTAGGATCAGATTTTCTGCCTCCAGCTTCAGGGTGCTTTTTATTATATCTTGCTGCTTCTCAGGAAGAGAGATGTCACAGTTAGAATACCTACATTTCAATGACTAGGAAATGTTTCTTGCACTCCTGCTAAATCTCAGCTCATATTCTAAGCCTGGCATTTTTGGTACTAATGCTTAGAGACTGGGAGACTCTCCTTCCCCAGGTCATTTCAGCTATGGCTAGTGGAGACAAAAGAGCAATGCATACAAGTTGGGTGATATAGGTATTCATTTAGACAAGAAGGCCCCCTGGTAAGTCTGTAGGCTTTGAAACAGTCATTCAAATTAGCCCAACCCCACAGACCCAAATGTAAAGGAAAATAGAACAGAAGAAAATCAGACTCTGTGCAAGTGAGAACTTTAAGATCCACTTTGTGGATTAATACTGGCAAATGTTTCACCTCATTTTCTTTCCCTAGGCACTTAGCTACACATTAAGGCCATTTTCCTCCACCGTTAGTTGGTACAATTTCACTGTTAGTCTAAAATAAATATAATTAAGAATTCAATACTTGGAGGAACTGTGATTTCATTAGTGTAGTTATTATCTTTCATCATTCACATCGTAAGCCTTCCTTGCCTGATAGCTGGTCTTCATGAATTGTTAGGGTCAAAAAATTCATCATCTTATGGCCAACCCTTGGGGGATGGGTTCTTCTGAGCTTATCTAGCTTGGCCAAGAAACACGAGACAATATTTGGGTTTATCCAAGAAGTCTTTCCAGGTGTTAGTACCAAATTCCAGCTTATTCCCCCGGCACAATCTTTGAGAACCCAGAATAATTTCCATGCCATGATGTAGTATCAGAGTAATTCTTTAGAGAAAGAATTAAATTGGAATTTAATACATTTCACTACTTTGATGCAATAATAGTAGCAGCAATAATAATAGTAGTAGTAGTAATAATAATACTAGTAGTAATAGATAACAGTTACATAGCACTTTGAGGTTTGCAGAATGCTTTACAAATATTAGCTCATTTGATTCACAACAATCCTGTTGGAGTAAGTACTGCTAGTAGATAGGAAAGGCTGAGGATTCAAAGACTTGTCCTGTGTTACTAGCTAGTAGGTGTTTTGGGGTAGGATCTGTGCTATTGTCCACTATAATTAGGAATTCTTTCAACAGCGGAAGGAATAGTTGGGAGCATAGGTGGGGTGCAGAAGCCAGTCTGAGTACAGGACTGGCTGCCCTGGGAGAGGTTATGGTCAATGCTCAGAAGGGACAGCTCATGTCCCTGTAAATGTTGAAGGAGGTCACAAGCCCTTAGGAGAGGGGTACCATGGTTACAGGATCTTGGCAGCGGAGGTAGATAAGGATGCCCGTCTTTGGTGGAGGACTGGGAGGCACTGGGATGGCGGTCTCTAGGCTGTTGTTAAAAGAAACCATGCTCCCCTTGGATATTAGCAAACTGGAACAAAGCCCAGCTGGTCCACTCATGTGATGGCTCTGTTCTCTTCCATCAGCATGGAATGGAATATAATTGAAAGTAAGGGAAGCTTAAATATGTCACCTCAAACATTTGTACGCCTTGTCCCTGTAGCACAAGCAGCTCTGATAAGTAGGGTTCCAAGGCCTATCCTAATTCTACCTGGCTTTTATAGCCCCCCAGGGACTGCCTCTTAAACCAATCGAGGAGAATTGCAGAGGTTTATTTTGTGTTCCAGAGGAAGCTGACTAAAAGCCTCAGCGCCAGGGAAGGAAATGTATGATAGTTCCACCCCACAAACTACAAATCTAGAAAAGAGCAGTGAGGGTCTGGGGGCCACTGCAGATGGAAGCTGGCGCACGTAGCATGGCCACATACCACTGTCACTTCCATAGAAGGCAGAGGGGTGGGGCTGGGTAGTTTCCATGAGGAAAATGTAGAATTTTTCCGCACATAAATAAGACATGTTTGACCCATCTAGACAGGAAGCATATTTGTAATTTATGTGCCCAGTGAAAAGGTGACTTGGTACATGAACTGCAGCTGGTCTTCCTCTTTGATTTCAGAACCAGTTTTAACTGCTCTGTATCACTGTCACTGATTTCTCCAGAGACATGAAAGGTGGTGGTACAAAGGAAGATAGCCCTTCAAACTCTGATTACCAAATTCTTTGCGTGCTTAGCAATTCAAATTTCTAGAAATAGTTGTGATAGCTTTTCCTTCTGAAGGTCACAGGATTTCTCAATTCCAATTCTTTAGACCTGAAGGGATCTCACTAACCTGGGCTTTTCACAGCATCTCAGAAGATGCCATAGAAGGAGAAATTGCACATTGTCTCAGGAAAGCCTCAGGCTGCCTGCCCACGTATGTGCGTCTATGTCCTTGGTGCAGATATAGATAATCCTTGATATGTCACCAGATTATGTGAAAAAAAGAGCCACCTCAGGGAAGAGAGTCACAGCCCTCCCAGGTACTAATTTATTGTGAATTAGTCATCTCCAACTTGAGATAGCTGTGGGAGATTTTTGATGGGAAGCCAAAGCTGAAAGGAAAATAAGTAAGGTATGGCAAGAAAAGACAGCCAAAGGTATCATTTGTGTGTCCTTCTGAGACTGTTGATTATTCTTGGCCACAGCCCTCCATTAACATCATTCCCTCGGACCATTTCCCAAGCTTGATTTTTCTCTAAACTCAAATAGCACAAATGCATAATTTGGTACAACAGCCTTTCTATTGTTCTCTAATAACTCCTTCCCTGTCTCCTCTTCTTCCTTAATGCCTACATCACTCTGTGCTGATGATTCTCAAATCAACTATTCTACTCTAACCTCTATGGAGACCTCCAGTTTCCAACTGTCCTTCAGATATCTGGAACTCAATGTCTGATCGAAGTCTTAAACTCAACATGACCAAATGGAATTCATTATATTACCCCCTCCCCTTCCTCACAATGGGGACTATTACTATTAAAGGCACCCTTATCCTCCCAGTTCCTCAGGTTTGCAACCAAGCTATCATCCTCAATTCCTCATTATCTCACAGCTCCCTATGTCCAATCTGTTGCCAATCTGTTGATTTTACCTTTGCAACATCTCTCAAATACATCCCCTTCTCTCTCCTAATACAGCTATCACTCTAGTGTAGAACCTTATAATTTTCCTCTTGGACTATTGCAATAGCCTGCTGGTGGGTCTGCCTTCTCAAGTTTCCCCCCTTCAAACTCTCTTCCACCCAGTCACTAAAGCCATTTTCTCAAAGGGTCCGTTTGACTATGTTGTCCCTTTTCTAAATAAACTCCACTGGCTTCCTATTGCTTCCAGGATCAAATACAAAATGCTCTGTTTTGCATTCAAAGCCCTCCTAATCCAATTACATCCTTCCTTTACAATCTTCTTATAATTCATTCCCTTCTATATATTCTTCAACCTAGTGACATTAACCTCCTGGCTGTTGGACAAACAAGCTACATCTTTTGGCTAGTCATTTTCTCTGCCTGTCCCCACTGCAAGAATGCTTTCCCTTCGCATCCATTCCAACTAAACTAAGAGGGGTTGGAGAAAGTTTCCTGTAGAAGTTGAGGAACTTCTACAGGAAACTTTCTCCAACCCCTCTTAGTTCTAGTGTCTTCCTTCTGTCAAAGTTTTTAATAACAAGGACCCCAACTAAAAACTTTCCCCAACCCCTCTTAATTCTGATGTCTTTATTCTATTAAAGCTCTTAACAATAAGGACCTAAACCAACCTTTCCAGCCTTCCCTCTCTCATATTCTGTGACTCATAGATAGCATTCTATCTCGGTTTACACTAACTATCCCTTATTCTTAGAATACATTCCATCTTTACCTCTGCCTCTGAGTCTCTCATTTCCTTCATAATTCAGCTCATGAGTTCTCCATGAATTAATGTGCTTCTACATGAAGAACTGTTGTCATTGAGTCATTTGGTATGTTTAACATTTCATGATCACATTTGAGGCTTTCTTTGCAAAGAAACTAGAGTGGCTTGCCATTTCCTTCTCCAGCTCATTTTACAGATGAGGAAACCGAGGCAGAATTAAGTGGCTTATCCAGGGTCACACAGTTAGTAAGTATCTGAGGCTATATATGAATTTAGATCTTCCTAACTTCAGGTCCAACATTATGCATTATGTCACTTAGCCACCTGCATGAAGAATCACCTGATCCTTTCAGCACAGAGTGCCCTTCCTACCAAAATTAGTTAGTGTTTATTTTATATATATTTATTGATTTATATGTTATCTTTTGTAAGACAAGGTAAGTTCCTTGAGGCAGCAAGGATGGTTATATTATTTTTTGTCTTTGTAACTCCAGTGCCTAGGACTGTTCCCGGAATACTGCAGACACTTAATAATGCTCATTGACATTGGTAAGAAGTGTTAGAGAATAGTTTGTTGTTGAAAAAGCACATGCAGAGCTGGCAGCACAATGGAGTGAGTTCATTGGATTTGGAATTGAGATTGGAACAGATTCAAATGCCGGCTCTGCTCATTACTAGTCCCTTCCTCTTGGGGGACTCAGTTTTTTCATCTGTAAAATGAAGGAGTTGAACCAGAGGACTTCTATCTACCTTCTAGAAAGAAATTTTTCTAAATTTATCCATTTTATTCATCTTTCCTTCAACAAACATTTATCGAATACCTCCGATATACAAAGCTCTGAGCTAGATATTTTAATGGGCTAACGTAATTATGCAAAGAAAAGCTTTTGACGATATGTTAGTAGACTTGAACTTCTAGTTTCATTTTTCAGGAATGGTAAAGGCTTGCATCAAACCATCAACACTTGTTTGTTCTCATATGGCACTCATTTGTGAGATGACTGAGATCAAGGGGAGCAGCTTATACCTGTGGGTGTTTTTAACCATCAAAGGACAATTGACTCACTAAGTTGCAATGAGATTCCCAACCAATCAACTTTGATAAGGTAGGACATATGACCAAGGGTGGTTTAGTGCAATGGAAAGATACCATGGCCTGGTGTGGAAAGCACATTAGAACTAGAATAAAAAGATAGATTTCTGGGGCAGCTAGATGGGACAGAGGATAGAACATAGGCCCAAAGGAGGCCCTAAGTTCAAATCTAAACTCAAACATTTAACACTTACTAGCTATGTGACCTTGGACAAATCACTTAACTCAAATTGCTTGGGTTAAAAAAGAGAGACAGATTTCTAATTCTGGCTTAGTTCTTTGCTAGCTGTGTGATCTTGAATAGATCCTTTAAACTCCCCTTAGTTTTAGTTTAATCATTTACAAAATGGGATTTATAAAATATATAATAAGTCAAGGTTAAGAATCATCCAGAATTAGGAGTAGATGGATTACAATTTAAAATGATGGAAGGTGATCTTTCTTGTGCAACAAGATGACTGTATAAATATGTATACATATATTGTATTTAACATATACCTTAATATATTTAACATGTACGGGACTACCTGCCATCTAGGAGAGGAAGTAAGGGGAAGGAGGGGAAAAGTTGAAACAGAAGTTTTTCCAAGGGCCAATGTTGAAAAATTACTCATGCATATGTTTTGTATATAAATATATAATAAAAATAATAATAAAAAATAAATAAAATGGTAGAAGGAAGGCATACCCACCACTGATGATGTTATGGAACAATTGAAGGACAATACTTCATTACCTATCTCATCAAGAGCTAAGACATGTGAAGCATTGTTACAGTTATAAATATTGTTACTGTTCATTTGGGAAGTGTGAATATTGTCAGAAAATTATTAGTATTATTAGAAAACATATGTTCAGCTAATGTAGAAGCATATTTCATAATCGTTTGTCTCTTTTTTTCCTCCTTTCATGATGGGGATTACTATGATGTTCCATCTCTTACCTCTGGGACTTTGTATGGACTGTCCTCTATGTCTGAAATGTTCCCCCTCCTAACCTTTGCCTCCTGAAATCTCAAGCTCCCTTAATTTCCTAGTTCAAATGCAACCTTCTATAAGAAGTCTTTCCTGATTTCTCCAGCTATCATCATTTCCCCCTTCCTACTCCAGAAATTATTTATAAACATTTAAATTTTACTTATCTCTCTCTCTATATATGTTGTTTCTAAACCCATCCCCACCCTCCAGGAGAATGTTAGTTCCTTGAAGATTAGATTCTTCATTTCCTCTATTGTATCCCCAGGTCCTAGTACAGTGCCTGGAACATAGTAGGTGTATATTGAATATTTATTGAATTGGATTTGTTTCCAGGTGAGGGGCAGGAATCCACACTTATGTATGTATTGAAGGTGTCTTTTGTAGCTGTACATACACGTGACAATTCATCAGTCTATGTGTATGGGACCACTGTTAAAGTCTTCCTCTGACATCTCTTGTGGACATGGAGATCTTAAAGACTAGATCAATAGAAACCAATCCCTAGCAGGTCTGATTAAACCAGAAAGGCTCCCAGTATGGCTGTATTAACAGAGTGCCTGCTGTCCAACAGCCAACCAAAGGAGAGAGAAGCTCATTGGTAGGTTTTGATCCATAGGGGATTAATTTTCAATAGTCTTCAATACTGTATGGCCACTCTAGCTATTTTCACAGTGGCTATGGAATGATAGAAAAGGGGGCAGAAGAAGATGAAGCTAAGAGTGATAGTTTCCATACAGTCTGCAAATGTTAATATAACTGTTGACTCTTTGCCAAAACATTGTGCATTGATCTGTTGATATATCCCTAGAGAAACTGCTCTCATCTTAAAAGAGCTCAAGGAAGGCTTCTAGTATACTGAGTGAGTTCTCTATTGAGGGTATAATGGAAGATGTGATTGAGAATAGATGAGTTTCTATCTCTTCTGTGGGAATATTGATATGATCACTGATCTATTTAAGTATTGAAGACTGTGATGCATCAGCAGATAAATCAAATTAGAGCCTCTTAATTTATTGATTTTTATTGATCAGAATCATTACCTATTAGGTTTACTTAAAACTTGGAACATCTACATCATGATTAATGTGATTTTATCAAGAGTTTGCCTCTTTTGATTAGATTTGGGAAGTTAGCCATTCATTCACTTCTGACTTCTGTTGGTCCACAAAATTTATGTTGTATCCAACAATTTTTTTGGCCAAAATTTCATTGAATTCCCCACTCGACAGAGCTGTGACTCTCCTAAATAAGTCCTATTATTAAGATGTTTCTTCATATCAGTGGTTCTCAAGCTTTTTGGTTTCAGGCCCCTTTTTAATCTTAAATCTTAAAAATTATTGAGGATCCCGCTGAAGAACTTTTGTTCATGTGGGTAATATTGATGACTATTTACCATAATAGAAATTAAAACATCTTAGCATTATTAAGAAATTAGTCTTGAACTCTGGACTTAAGCACTTCCTGAAAGGGTCTTGGGGATGCCCAGGGGTCCCTGGGCCATAATTTGAGAACTGCTGTTTCAGACAATGAAGATAATTTATTAGTTCAATTTCTTCAATATCTTCTTGTAATTTGAATGCAGATGTACCCAAATGCATGTTTCTCTCAATTCTCTGCATAATATACTTACTGCTAAATTAAAAGCTAGGTGTGAGTGGAATGATGTTTGAGCTCTTGTTTTCTCCTCTCTATCTGTCGGTTTCCACATTGCCTCCTGAAGGCTTTGAGAGAGAAAACAGGATCCTCTTTCTTGGAGTAGAAAAAGTACCACATCTTACAGATGCAGAGTATTTGAGTCTTTTCCTCAGGGGAGTGCTTGGCATCTGGAGGGGCCCGTTTGTTGAGCTAAACAGCTGAGGAAACAGCAGGGTCCCACAAAATGAAAGTGCTCCTGTAAGCAACACTTTATAATAGGCAGGTGAGTCTGAGAGCTATGGCGTGTACAGGTGTCACCAGAGCCAAAAAAAAGAGAAAAAAAAATCCCAATCCTTCTGCATATGGTCTGAGTAGTAACTTCTCTGAAATAAAGATTAAAAATAGCAAGATTTCCCTTGTCCTGCATGGGGTCTTATCTACCTACTGACTTCTAAACTATTTGTATATAAAATGGCCAGAAAAATAAAAGCAAGATATGGCACCTTAATTAAACTAAAACTCTCAGTAGTGATGGAGCCAGAAAGACTCAAGGAAATGATTGATAAGTAAATAGAGCTCTAGTCCTGAAGTCAGGAGGACCTGAGTTCAAATCTGACCAGAGATACTTAACACTTTCTAGCTGTGTGACTCTGGGCAAGTCACTACCCCCGATTGCCTCAGCAAAAAAACAAAAACAAAAACAAAAACAAAAAAGAAATGATTGATGATATATTTTGTAAATGATCATGTAATTAATTAATAATGGAAGGCTTGCACAAAGGCTCAGCCTCTAGTTTGGAGAAAGGAATAGGGCTCTTAGCTTAGTTGAAATGATTCCTGGAGGTATTCCTAACCTGCTTATTTTGAACCCCACAAATTCAGAGGAAGAAAGAAGGAGGATAGGTATTACCTAGTCCACTAAGGAATCAAGAGCTTAGTAAAGACTGAAATATTTCATCTCAAAACACCAAACTTTCCTAAAAGGTCTGAGGCTAGAACCAGCATACCTGCCTGTAAGGGTAGGGAGAACATTTGGGATCATTACCAAAAGGAGTTGTGTTTTCCAGGAGTGTTGGGTTTGGGGAACCATTGCTCTGTCCAACTTGGTCTCTTGTGTGACCAGGGGACCTCACTCTGCCGAGGAGAGATAATTTTGTTGATGCCGAATGTTAGTTATTTGTCAGTTCATTTAAAATATCTGGCTTTAAGGTTTACATCTTGGAGGTAGGGAACTAACTAAAGACAACTGGTCCCTCACCACTCATGAGTTTGATTATGCAGTAATCCAGCCACAGACTCATCTCCTTGCTGTACAACCAGAGGTTAACTACAAAGGGGAACTTTGATTTGTTGGTTCACTGCCCCTTCCCCATCTCCCCCACCTTTCCTGGTCTAGAGGCAGAGGAAGTTTGAGCTTATCTACCTCGAATCTTTTTCAACTGAATAATCTTTCATTCACCTACCTCGGTTTCCTCATCTGTAAAGTGAAGGGAGTGAATGAAATATTTTAAGGTCCCCAACAACTCTAAATCTATGCTCCAATGTCCCCTTTAGGTCCCCTTTCTGGCACAGTCTCAGCAATGAATGACACTTTCCAAAGGGATTCCAAAAGAGAAACGTGTTATTTCAGTTTAAAACAAGGGTTTACTTTATTGATTTACAGCTCTAGTAGCATGTAACATGTATAAAGAGTGAGACACAAGGTTGGTGAATGGGTTTTATGTATCTGACCTTCCATTGGTTGATAGCTCAGCCCTGGTAAGCCCGGAATACGTTGATTTTCCAATTTTTGCAATAGTGAGCTCTGATCTGGCATGGAGATTCACCTCCAGCACATTCACTAATGGCATTTTGATGGAGGCTGAGCCCCTGGCCCTGACCAGTGGGCTCCAAATCCACCACTACTCAGACTTAACAGAAATGTGGGTACAGAAGATTATCAGCTTTTCCCTTGAATCTGACCTAAAGTAGATAGCTAAAGAAAACCCATTTATTAACATGGAAACAAATAACACAAAAGTACTTAGCAATTTACAGAATTAAAGTTGAAGATGAAAAGTGTCTCCAAAGTCCATAGTTTGCTAAAGCAGATTAGCTGATGACCTCAGTAGAAAATATGGGTCCCGCGGCAAGATGGACAGAGGGTGGTACCCCAGATCCCAAAACTTACTATTCAGAAATTCATCTTTTATCGGGGTTTCCTTCTGGCCCATTTGAATGTTTTCAGCAGCTGTTTGGTATCTCATGGAAATTTGAAAACTATATATTACTGCGAATCATTCCCGAACATATGTTATATATGCCTTTCTTTCTTTATAATTAGGGGTATTTTGAGAACAAAGCTCCCGTTTGCAAACAAATGTCACCATTAGCTGCTGGGATCCAGGAAACATTCGGCATGTTTGGCTTCAGCAAAACTCTTCCCTCAGAAAACATTTCTGCTTTCTCAAAGAGGCAACTTATTTCAATTCATGCAAAAAAACACACTCGGGGACTCCCCTCCCTCCCATACAAATCTCACCCCCCCTACTCAAATTGGGTCAAAATTTCAAAATGATTATACTTTTAAAGTCCAAATCTCAGTTTTATAAATACCAGCCAGCCAAGGGTTTGGGTGAGTCAAGGTCAACCCAATACTGGCTATAAAAGAGTGGTCCCCTTGGTAGGGAATTCTGAAAATGAAAGGGCTAGCCCAGCTCAGATTCCTTCCTCTTCAGGAGTGGGGTGACCTTGGTGGAGGCTCAGAATTCCAAAGCTTCACCACCTCCACAGAAAACACTACTAATCTAAACTTGATTTGACAAATCTTGGGGCACTCTGCTCTTTATTCCCCCTTCTTTGCCCCTCATCTTTTTCTCGATTGCAAATCCATAAAAGTGAAAACCACCACCACATCGACAAAACAACAACAACAACAAAAACCCCAACGAATAAACAAATGAAAGAATCACCTTGGGAGACAGAAAAGACTAAGACAAATCTGACCACACAAGAAATTTCTCAGCCTTGACCTACGGCAGGAACATTTAAGACTCTGGAGTGAGTGGCTGGCGGCTGCTGCAGGGTAACGCCTGCACTTAGACTGTTGAACAAGGGCAAAAATAACATCGCTTAGTCCCATTGGTGTTCCATGGCCATGCATCTCACGGTGTTGGAGGAGGTTTTGGAGATGGGCAGGAACCCTGGCTGTCAAAGCTTGCAGCTCGGCCCTGCCACTGGAGAAAAACAAGAAGGTCTTGTTATTATTATCATACCGGGAAGACTGGAGGCAGATTACTGTCAAGGGATTTGATCTTTTTAATAAATGCCCAGCAATTATTGGGTCCTCATGCACTGAATTCACCTTTCCCAGCTTTTATAAGCTTTCCTGAATTTTGCTGCAGGCCATGCAGAGAAGTAAAGGAAACAGCTTTACTGTTCCATTTTCAGATACCTGATTTTAAAAAAAAGACTTACAGAAAAAGTAATTAAAGCTCCCATTTTCTATTGTTTGTTTGTGTGTGCATGTGTTTTAATGAGGTCCTGCACGGAGACGTTCAGTCATTTTTCAAGCTGAAAATCAGATTATGCAGGTGGCCAAAAAGGCAGCCCTTACTGTCAGGAACCCGCAATCGTGAATTATTAGCCATTTGTCTTAAGAACTAAGATTGCTCTGCTCTGGGCTCTGATTCTACACTTCTGTTTTATTCTTCATTTACACTGCTTTGGGTAGTTAAAACTAACCTAGGAGGCCCTAGGCAATTTAAGGACAGGAAGCAAAAAGAGATGGGAGGAGATGCTGACTGGAAATTGTTCTAGGCTTTCAGCTTTCAGTCCCTTTCCCAGTCTCTTTTAGGAGTCAGTCCCCATTCACTGCCTCCCACAAACTTTCCCCCCTTCTTCTCTCTATCCACCACCTTCCCCATCACTTCCCCAACACACAAACACATACGCGCCACACACAGCTGACTCATCTCTCTGCAGAGCGTGATGGTTGTAATGAGTGGAGGGGTGGAAATGAAGATGGATGGACTTTGGTTCTACATGATTTAACCATTCCTTAAACTAAAAGTCAACTCACAGATGCAATAGTGCCTTACTGTCAAGGATCTGACTTAATGGCTTAATTCTGATTTGCCTGGAATACCTTATCATTCCAAAGTGATATTTGTCTGAGCCCCACTCATAGAGCTGAAAGGGACCTTAGGGACCAGTTAGTCCAAATTTCTCACATAATAGATGGGGAAACTGAGGTCCAGAGAAGATGAATGATTTGCCTTAGATCCCTTAAGTATTAAGCAGCAGAATCAAAGTTCTCTGAGAATCAAAGTTCTCTGACTTTAAATCTTTCCATCACAAAACACTGCTTTTCTCCTAACCTGTGGTAACTCTTGTTTTCCCTGCAGTGCCCTGATTATACCATCTTGTCTTAATACCTAGAGCAAGAAGGTGGAAATGATGGTGAATTCAAGGATAGAGGCTGTGTCTTTGAGCAAATTCCCTAGGGGTAAAATCTAGAGTTGCTGGAATCTCCTAGGGAGATAGAAGCTTCTCAGGGTAATGAGTCCTTAGTGACCCAAGTGTCCATTTTCTTCTTCTTAACTGGAGACAGTAAATGGTTTCCTCTGGATACAGTCTATACTAGGGCCTAGCTTCCTAAGGAGTAAACTACTAATCTCTGAGCAAAATTGACAGATGAACTCACCCATGAGATGGATGACAAGCTTCCCCAAATTAGGATCCCAGACCCCAAAGCCACTGAGACTATTGAGTTCTTCCTTTAAGAAGAGGACTGTGGACTCAATGATCTTCTCATGCAAGGCTCGGGTTTTCCCAGTTCTCTGGGTATCCCAAGGACAGACCAGCATAAAGCTCCTGGGTGATAATGAGGTGCTGGGTAGACAGTCAGTAATGACCACTAATCCTACAACCTAAAAGCACAAGGCTGTAAGACTGATTGGATTGGTATAGAACAGGACACCAGTATCTTGGGACCTTGTCTTCTCTATAATATCATCTCTCTCAGTTTATTTCCAGATTCTAAATCTTTCGAAGTCATAGTATTGAATAAGTATTACTTAAAGGATGTTAAAGATGAAAGGGTCTGGAAAAGGGAGCTATCTAATGATAAAGATCTTGGTAAAGATAAGTGACTCCCTCAAGCTCATGCAGCTAGTTAGAAACAAAATTAGGACTACAATCTGGGTTTCCTGACTCCCAAACCAGTACTCCCTCCACTTCATCACTATGTCTGCTCAAGGCCAAGAAGGCTAAAAATATACCAAGAAGCCCAGTCTTGTTGGGCCCACCCCGGTGGTACTTACTCCTAACTCCAGGTGACAGTCTCTGCTTGCAGCATCCACATGAATGAAATCACAATCGAGGGTTTCCCTGGTGAAATATTTTAGATAAATAAATTGTCTGGTTGCTGAGGGCTCCATGTGCCCATTGTGAACTCTGACTCACGTGCTTCATTCACCAAGAGGTGAATAGGATTGCCTCTATTACCCCTTGCACTTAAAACACATTTCAAGACCTCTAATGTTTTTCTTTTCTTCCTATAACAGCCTTTAATGTTGGTGAAAGGTATATTGAAATTACTGTCTTCTCCCTAGGTAAGCAATGCTACTTAATCCACTGTTTGATTGATAGACCAGGCAAGAGAAAGGGGAATTGAAATAGCCACAGAGGTACCTTCCATGCTGTTAAAGAGAAGTCACATTGGGTTTAATTGTCCAGCTAGGGATAATAGGGATGGGCTGATGATTCCCTTGCTATTTCTTGTTTGTTGTTGTTGTCGGGGGTTTTTCCAACAAAGATACAACAAAGAAAGGATTGAGATTTTCTGAACAATGGCAAAGTCAATGATTGATTCAGGGAGCATGCTCCTAGAGATTCAGAAATGGTGAAGAAGTAGCTCCCAGCATGTACCCACATGAAATAATTGTGCAAGGACTATGGCAATTTGAGCAAGCGGCCTTTTGTTTGGCCTAAAATGGGTCAGACTCCAACAGGGACAATTGCCCCTGGCTGATGATCTGAACTTGGTCTTTCCGGAGGAGGCTATTGAGTTGATCTAGACATTTGCTGTTATGGCTGAGACGTTATGTTTGGGCTGGAAATGGGAGGAAGGGGATGGTAGCAGTGGTAGCCACAGCAGCGGCAGCTGCTGCTGTGGGAGAAGGAAGGGATAGCTGTGATTTAATTAATTTTTATTCATGAAAAATTCCCAGCAGGGGAAAAATGTCTTTTCCAGATAATTTGTTCCCCCTCAACATTATTTTATGCTCAAAACAAGCAAGCAAGGATGGTGTCCTCCATTCTCATTAGGGAAAAAAATAATCACAGCATTCTAAGCTCCTCTAAAAAAGGTGCTATATAAATAGAGAGTGCTTCTCAGATACTATCTCATTTATCTTCCAACAAAGTAGGGAATAAAGACCATTTTCATCCTTTTACAAATGGAGAAACAAGAGATGTGAGAAGTGAACACTCCTGTAAAATGGCCTAGGAAGTCAGGAGGGAGGGAGGAGCCAGAACCAGGGGTCTTGATTCACAGGTAAGGATTCTCTTTGGGATGACTCCAAGGGCATTGAAGGTCATAATCAACAGCAAAGGGCTTTGAACCACAGAAACACAGAGGGATTATTACTACCAAGCTGATGTTTTAGGTGTTTTTTTTTTTTTTTTTTTTTAACCAAAGATCCTCCAACTCCAGGTGCAGAAATGTGGGTGGGAATTTCATGCAAATGAATATAAGAGAAATCCTCTTTGCTGTTAAATATGACATTTTTTCAGCTTTTTTGAGGCAGAGGAATGATTATCAATTGGAAAGAAATATGGAATAACTCCTGGGGGCAGGAGGGTGGGAGAGAGGTCTTGGAAGCTGAGTGTAAGAGGACAAAGAAAAAAAAGAAAACTCATAAGATACAATCAATTTATTCTCCGTTCCCTCTCCTATACTATTGCTTTCCTTTTATTGTCTCATAAAATATTCATTTCTGAGGTCTTGGGTTGACTTCATCTTTTTTTTCCTTCCCTTTTTCTTTCCTTCCTTCCTTTTTTTCTTTCTGTGTGAATTCCTACAACCAAGCTCAAATAAATGCAATTAAACTCAATTATTTGGCTTAATTACTTTTCATTCATCATGAAAGGAAGAGCCTCTGGGGTCAAATATCTCTCCTGTAGCACTACCAAACTCTGACCTCCTCAAAAGCCATTGTTCTTCAATGTACCATGGAAAATACAGAAGACTGGGATTTATAGAATATTTACTCAAAGGGCTGATTTTAGAATCCTATGGATACTGGCTATCCAGAATTGCAGATACTTAGACCTGGAAGAGCCCTTAAAGATTTTAGTGCCCTCATTTCACAGCTGAGGAACCAGGAGGCTCAGAGAGGTTCAAGAATTTGTCCAAACTTACCCAGCTCTTTAGCGGCAAAGCAAAGAAGAGGATGCCATTGTTCTTGGAGAGGACATCCCTAAACCATTCCAGATATAGAGGTACCTACTCTGTTTTTAATTAATTCCAGAATAGGGAGAGAGTGGGAAATCTACGACCTCAGTCACAACATTTGATGCTTAAGTGAAAGATGCTGATCAGGAGTCTCACACACTTTGCTGAGAGAGGGTAGCACCTACAGGAGGATGAAAAGAGGAAGGAAGATGCATTTGTGGGATGAGTCTTCCTGCATGGAAGGAACTCCAGACAGTGGAAACACTGCTCTGCCAAAGACTGACAACATAGATATGGGGACATCAGGCAAACCCAAGTACACTAGAATGAGAAACACTTTGTTCCTCCTGCTTTATTCCCTCTTGGAAAATCCAAAAGGCAATCAGATCAGGCATGCTTTACAAAAAGAGAGAGAATCAATTAGCTCCCCACCTGCCTTCCCTATTTTCCCCATTTATTGCCAAATCTGGAAGCCCTCCTTCAAGTTTTCTCAGTGAAACCCTCCTGATAAGAACAAGCTGTACACAACAATAGCATCTCAAGGAGGGTGTTCTACTGTCAGCCCTGTTCCCATTGAACCAAGTGGAGAAGGGAAATGGCTTTTGGGTTTCGGGTCAAGGGTAGTTGGAGGATTACGCTGTCAGGGGTTTCTTTTTCTTCTTTTCTTTTTTTTTTTTGTTATGGGGGAAGTTGTTGTTGGATTGACAGATCTGATGTATTTATCCAGAATTTTACCAGATCTGAAGTCTAACCAAGATGAGGATCAACATTTTTATGAATCTGGGAGAATCCCAGAACCTCAAAGTTGGGAAGGACCTCCAAGTATGGACTCTACTAGACAACATCCCTGACAAGGGACTGTTCATCCTCTCTTGAAATGAAGAGGACCAGCTTCCACCATATTTCTTTCGTAGGTTTTATTGCCCATAAACTTTAGGAGGTTTCAATCTCTCTAAGTGAATGAAGAAGAAGGAAGTAGGTATTCCTATTGAGAAATCACAGTTTAGGGGTTGGTGGAAGGATGATTGTGTGAGAAGTATCTAGTCTAACCCAGTTAATTTCTTTTTTCCCCTCTCAGTTAATTTCTTAGGTGGAAAAAAAATCTAAGTTTAAGAGACTTGACCAAAGACATGAATGAGGGGTAGAGCCAGCACTAAAGCCCAGGAGTCTTGCTATTTAGATCCTAATGTTATTTCCCCCCCCCAAATATTAGAGACACCTCGTTTGCTATTATTAGAACTTATTCTTAAGGCCTTGGCCTGAGGGCTAGCTAAATACCATGAGGGAAGCTCCATTTGTGATGCTGCTTATTGACTTGCATTTCTCTCCCTGGTGACTGTGAGAAACAAGAAGTCTCTATGAAGGGAGTTTTTCATGATTCCCAAAGCTGTAAAACTGCCAGAAGACAAATTGATCCCAGAGACCTTCCTTTCTATTCAGTGGGAATTTCCTATCTGGGATTTAACTTCCCATTCTTCAAGTCTTGTAGCTTTTCTCTCCCTCTCTGTTATTCTGCCTCCTTTAAGGATGTAGCTCATGGTGTTGAATTATGCAGTTGTGTGTGTGTGTGTGTGTGTGTGTGTGTGTGTGTGTGTGTGGGTGATTGAGAGAGTTTTGTCTTCTTTTGAGGGGGAACAAAATATGTCCTCTTTATCCGAAGCACAATACAAAGGCAAATTGGCCATTAATCATGACTGAAAAGCCATCAAATATCTCTCAATATTTGGGGGATAGGCTAGGGAATGGAACCCTTCTTCCCATCCATCTAGGACCTCTTTTTTGGAGAAAAATCATATCAACTTCATGTTGTCATTAGTCCTTTCTTAAGTAAGATTGGGAGGCCCAGGAAGACTTTCTGAAGTCATATCAATGATTAATTATAACAGGATTATTGGATCATAGATTTAGAACTGGAAGGAATCTTTGAGGTCATACAGATCCTTACAAATAAGGAAACCAAAGCCTAGAGAGAGGAAGCGACCCAAGGTCATACAGATAGCAAATAGCAGGGCTGGGATTCAACTCCAAATTCACTGCTTCATTTTACCTTACTACAACATTATAGGCTCATATTTATTTTTCACTGTGAAAATGTTAATTGCTTTCCATACCTACCCCCTTCTACTCCAAGACCTTTTTTAGGTGACTTTTCACCTTCATCTCAAGAAAACACATCCTTTATTTGTTCTTTGCATTTTTAAGCCTTAAAAACAAAACAATTGAAATCAAACAAACAAACAAAAAAAAGATTGGGGAAAAACCCCATACAACTCAACACATGGCCCTCCACTGCCTTTCTTCCTAGGAAATGTCTTGAACCTAAAGAAAAGCTGATTGCCATTCTCTAGCCAAATGAGCCATGCACAACCCATGCAGTCTAAGGGGCCAAGAGGGGCCAGACCCACCTCTTTGAAGGATTTCTTTACCTCCACCAAGGAATGCCAGTGTGCAATGGGTTTCCGTGGATAAGCCAACATCTCATTCCAGTGGTCTCTCCCCAGGCCTTCAGCGCTGATCCCTACTCGGCAGACTCCAATGATCTCATTGTGACCCACTCTGAGAAGAAAAAACACAGAGCATTGCTGACCGGAGGGGCTTTCTTAGGAGTTCTTTGAAGTTGAGCTTTAGGGCTCCTACACCCTTGAATAGAAACCTGAATCATTAATATAGTTATTCCTTGCACGTCACTGAAGTTAGGGATGCAATGTGTTATATGGAAAATGTGCATAAAATTTTTTGTGTTCTTCCTTCAAAGAGAAGAAATCTGATTTTTTTCTTTTTTCTTTTATGGGATTTTTACCATATTTTATTTTGGGTTAAATATTTGGGCACAGACTCTATGTCATCTGCAGCCCTTTGTATATCACCTGAGAGTTTCTGCAAAACTCTCCCCAAATTCCCATTTAATTTCATATCCTGACCTAAGCTATATTGAAACCTCACTGGGAAAAGTCATGATATAGAAGGGACAACTTTATGTTATTTTACTTTGTCAGTATTGTTTGGATATCTCAGAGGAGACTTCAAAAATGTAATAAACCAACCTCCTGGGAATACTTTCTCCCTGCCTGTTCCATACCTCATTGAGCTTTTAAGTGTGGCTCATAAACCATTTCTAGGGTATTTTAGGGACAGAGTAGCATGTGCAATAAATAATGTGGTAGATAAAGTGATTTATTCACAAAACAGTGAATCAACAAATATTTAGTAATCGCTTATTATAATATATATATTATATTATAATATATATATATATATTATAATATATATTATAATATATATATATAATATTATAATATAATATAATTATAATATGTAGTAAATAACTTAAAATGAACTTAATCTCTTACTTGTGCTTATCTTTAACTTTAGTGACAAGAGTTTCTTGAATCCCACCATGTTTTCAGCATTCACTAACATCGGTGTTATGGAAGAATTATAAGATCCAGTTCTCACTCCTGAGGACTTTATATAGACTGAGCAAACAATACTAGTACATATGAAACACAGAGAAGAATGAGGTACCAAACTAGAACAGAATTCAGAGAAGGAAGAGATAAGTTTGAAAAGAATAATCATAGAAAACTTCCTGGACACTATCAATCAACAAACATTTATTAAGCATCTATCATGTACTAGTGACAGTATGTTAAGTACTGGGGATGTGAAGAAAACAAAAAATAAAAATAAAAATTAAAGAGATGGGATTTGAATTAGCCATTAAAGGTGGTATAGAATAAAGCATTGGACCTGAAGTCAGGAAAATCCATCTTCATGAGTTCAAATCTGACCTCAGACACTTACTAATCATGTGACTCTGGGCAAGTCATTTAACCCTCTTTGGCTCAGTTTCCTTACACCCAGTTTATGTGTGTACAATCATTTTAAACTTATTTTGATATTAGTCATGTTGTGAAAGAAAAATCAAAAGAAAAAAATAAACAATAAAAATAGTATTTTTTGATTTGCGTTCAGTCTCCATAGTTCTTTCTCTGGATATGGATGTCATTTTCCACCCCTGGTCCATTGGAATTGTTTTGGATGAACACATTGCAGAGCAGAGCTAAGTTTATCATGTTGATCTTTACATAGTTTTGCTGTTACTACATACAACATTCTCCTGGTTCTGCTCAACTCATTTAGGATCAGTCCACTTAACCTTGTTGCAATACAACAGGGTCATACTTATTCCTCATCTATAAAATGAGCTGGAGAAGGAAATGGCAAACCATTCCAGGGGCTTTCTCTTCTTAAAACTTCAAATGGAGTCATGGAAAGCTAGCCATGATGAAAATGACTGAACAACAATAATAAAAGGGAAAGGGCAAGTAGATCTTAGGAATGGTTAAATAGTATGGAATTTAGGGCACGGTGAGTATATTCATGTCCGATTGAAGTAGAGGGCTTTTATTAAAAATGCTAGAAAATACAGTTGAGGGGATAAAATGAGATCAGATGATAAAGAGGACTCTGCAAACTAAACAGAAATGCTTGATGAAGTAGTAAATAGGGAGCTATTGTAGGTTTTTAAGTTGGAGGTAGGGAATGATGGGTGATAAGAAGGAAGAAGTATGTTAGGAAGATTAGGCTGGAGTAATATATAGAGTACAGGACAGATCAGAACATGTAAAGAATGAAACTGGGGAGGCAATGTGATGTAGGTATGAGGGAGGTCATAGGTATGAAGTAGCAGTGGGCATGGTAAGGCAGGTGGGAATCAGGTAATTTTCTTGAACGGAATAAAGACTAGACTTGGGCGGGGGAAAGGTTAAATATGGCAATAAAAGAGAAGGAAGAGTTAGAGAAGACATGATGGTTTTCAGCCCAAGAAATGAAAAGAATGAGGATGGAAGAGAAAATTGACTTTTCTCTTTGAGAAGCATCTCCATGGTCCAGGTTGCCACCTTGGTTTGTTGCTGTCCTTGGTTCTTGAAGAGGACCAAATCAAAATCACTATGTTGGGGTCACTGTTGCTGATCAGACCAATGATCTCAGAAGGCTCAGGTCAGGTACAAACAGTCTATGTGAATGAACATTTGGAGTGGAACATTTAGGATGTATTGGTATCATGAAGGTCCAGTTCTGGGCTTTCAGAAAGTAAGGGCACCAAAACATAAGTCTGAGAAACCCTAAAATTGGCTGAGCACTTTCCCCTTTTAAAGTCTTCTTAGGGCAGAGCTTATTCATCTAGGTTCTATGAACTTAACTTAAAAAGATAACTATTTTTCAATTTTTTTTGGTAATCAATCATATGTATTTTATTTAAAAATATCATTCTGCAAAAGGGGCTTCCCCAGACCTTCATGACATATCCTCCATGGCTCCTACCTACCGATCATAATCCATCACAGAAATGAGCAGGCTGACTTGGTCCATGTTCTCTGGTGGAATGTCGAAGATGATGGCCTCATTGTAGATTGGATTAAGTGTATTCTTCTTTATGGTGGTTTTTTTCTTCTTCAGCCTCCGCCCGTCACACAGCAGGGACACTTTGACATAGGGATCTATGATGATGGTAGAAGTGGGATGGGATATTGGGGGAGGGAGGGAAGGAAAAGAAACTTGTTAAGCAGGTGTTCCTGAACCGTATTTGAACAGAGAAGGAATCTGTACACAAGACCTACTGTGACCTGTCAGATGGTATCAGTGGGTTGGTAAAAATAATAACGCCACCTTGTATTTATACAGAACACCTGCCTCTAAGGAGCATTCAGTGCTTAATAAACAGGGTCTCTTTAGTTTCCTGGCATCCTTGGGAGATAACTTAATGGGCTTTTACTAATGGGGAAACAGGTCCAAGAGCAGTCAAGCGTCTTGTCCATGGGTATACAGGGGAGAAAACCAGGAGTCTTTAATTGCTGGCCCCATGCTTGGCTGACTGAAGGCCTACTGCCTCAAGCTCAGAAAGGTGGTGAGGCTGAACAAAGCCAGTTTATTTCTTTTACCTATTTGGATCCCTGTTCTCTGGGGGTTTTGCCAGGACCATTAACCAAAGGAGTTTAGATTAGGGGGTAAAAATAGAACCCATTTAAGCCCAAGAAGTAGAAATAAATGTGTCAGAATGAAATGAACAGGGACCAGCAGGACTCTGCTTCTGTCTTCCCTGGTTGACAGAAAGATTATGGGGTCCATTGTCCCCAATAATTACATTTTTACTTGGCCTAAAAAAGGGGGGAGTGGAGGCCCTGCTTTTGGAATCTCTGAAATTTACTTCCAGTTTCCTAAAGGGCAGTGGGGCAGCCAGGAGGAAATGTCCAAGGTCTCTCTGTAATTCAGGGAGAGAGAGGGAGACATATTCCTTAGGGATCTCTTGCATATTCCGTGTTGGGTGAAAAGGTTGGCTTCTGCCTCCAGAATCACCCTTGCTTCAAAGGGACTCACTGAATGGTCAGATGGCTACTTTTTTCTGATCAAAAAAGAAGAAAAATGAGAAAGAAAATAAAATTCAAGCAAACAACAACAAAAGAAGTGAAAATATTATTGTGACCCACACTTAGTTCCCACAGTCCTCAGAGAACGATGGTTCTCATCGTCACAAAATCACTGGAACTGGCTCACTCATCTCATTGTTGAGAAGAGCCATGTCAGATGGCTACTTTTGATCACTCTTCCCCTTCTCTTGCTGCACCCACCCCATCCCTTCTCTTATTTCCAACAGGGATCCTTCTGTTTCATCTTTCTATGCTGAAAATTTCCAAGCATCCAAGTGAACTAACAGCCATTGTCCCTTCTAATGCAGGTGTCTCAGGCCTCACCATAATTGTTATTTATGTTCAGCAGCTGAAGAAACAGGAGGAAAGCTCACAGGTAATAATAGCTTTTGAGCATCTGATGTTCTGAGACGCCCTCTTGCCTGGAAGCCAGGGCACACTTTGTCTCAAAGCAGGCACAGGCCAGAACAGCTGGCCCGCACTGGACCCACAATTCATGCTTCTGGCTGAACCTGTATGTGGAGCAGGGACAGAAATCTCTCAAGATCATTCTGGTGGGATTTTGGGATCACATCACCAGTAGTGAATAGAAAGAAGATGGGAGGTAGAAACTATCATCTGAGTTAAAAATTTTAAGTCTAGAAGATTTTTTTACACAAATTTTTATTTTGTGTAAACTATGGATGGGATGGAATATTTATTTAAAAGTATCATTCTGGAAAGGGATCCGTAGGCTTTATCAGACTTCCAAAGGGGAACTTGACACATGAAAAGGACAAGAGCCATTACTAGGATTCATACCTATTCATCAAAAACCATAACAGAGATGAGCAGCCTGCTTAAGAAACAAGAGTTAATGGGGGGCTTGGTCCATAACCCTTGTAAATGCCAGAGGCAGGATTTAGAATCAGGTTCTGTAAATCCAAACACTGTATTCTTTTTTTTTTTCTAAACTACCTATCCTTCTACTTTGAACCCTGACATAAGGAAAAGGAAAAGTGTCAACCACGGAGCCTCCTGGGACCCAGCACCATTCTGTATATTCGTTTTTCAATATAAATGCCAGCTCCTGGCACAATGAGGAGAGCTGTATTTTTTTAATCAAGCCCAAATGTAATACCAGACCCTAGATCTCGGTGGAGAAGAGGTGTGAGTATAGAAGGAAAAAGCGAACTTAACTTAATATAAAAAGAAAAACCCTTCTGATTTGGAACAGCTTTTTACAGCTATTTCAGTAGCATTATCACAATCTAGCTTTCCAACACATCAATTTAATTACATCAGGGAAGATGGTGTAGGGACTTAGGCAGCAAAACCCTATTTCCCTCTGCAGCTTCAAGAGTCCTCAGTGAATTTCCATCCCTGGAACATACTTATTTTGATATTAAAATGAAATATACATTAGATATCTTTCAGGAAAGGAGAGCTGCTGCTGCATAAGAGCCTTTTCACACCCCAGAAGTAGTTCTCTGAGCTTCTCTCCGTGTCTTAGGAGCGGTAGAAGGAGTAGGGGAAAGGAGAGGTGTTAGGGCTGTCTTTCTGGGCTGGCACTATCTGGGGCAGACTTTGGCCGCCAGCCTCCGCTGGAGGTGTGAGCCTATCAGAGACACTGGAGATTGGGAGCAGAATCTCGGCGTGATCCAAAGATTATACATACATGTCTATGTGTGTTTGTATTTACATATTGATATATAAACACCCAGTTTCTTTTCCCTGAAGATCTGACACTTTATCTTTTTTCAAATGCCAGGGACTGCACCTGAATAAAGATGTTGACAATGGGGATATTATTTCTCTCTGGCTGCTAGGATTATATTTTTTCACTTTTGTGCAAAGGAAAAAAAATCTTAAATTTTGTTTCATGCAAGTTTGGGATTCACTCCTAAACGGCTTAAAGTATCAAGCTTAAGGTATCAGAGTAGGCTTGTTAGGTACTTAAGTGGTGATCCCAAACTTAAATTTTTCCTGTTGGTCTTTTTTAGCATCTAGTTAAGGATTTCAGAGGCCAGCTAATCTAATGTCTACCTTCCATGCTGGGGGGGGGAATTCTCAGTAGAGTGACCCTATTTCAACTCTCAAAGACTGATTCAGAAAACGCCTGCCAGAGATTCATCTGCCTTCTGTTAGCTAGAGTTTCAATTAATCCTCCCTTGCTAGACTCTTGTCTCTTGCCCCAAAACACTTTGCTGTAGGTAGGGAACATAACTGATATAAAAGGTCCCTCTGAGATAGTCACTGCTGAGATAAGAGTATCCTAAGAAGAAGTGGAGGAATATGTGCCGCAGCTGCCCTGGAGAGTTCTCCTGAGGTTGAGACTCATACAGAAAAACTCCAGTGAAAACACACAACTTCTATATGAAGCTATTCCTATTTGCAGAGTGGATGTCGTGTAGGTCTAAGGATGGAAGGCAAATGTATGCATGATCTTCCTGCTGACTTGATGATAAAACAGACTTTACCCAAAATGCAAGGGTTCCTATTTCCCCTTTCCTTCACTTTTTCTCCTTTTTTTCCTCTTCCCTTTCTTTCAGAGAAGTGGTAATGTAGCCCTTCTCTCTCTCCTCCATCAACATCTTTTCAGCCCTATAAGGATTCCCAGTGATCAAAAAATAAAAGAAGGGGCCATACCTGAGTAACCTGTGATGTCCATTGCTTTGAGGTTACGGCATTTGATCACCGTTAGGGTGAGACGACCTGCTGTGGGCAGGTAGCAGAGGGAAAACATGATTTCTCCCAAGTCCACACTCTCCTGGAAAGGAACACAGCACAGAGAGGAATCAGGGACAAAACAAAAGCAGCAAACACAATGATAGGCTTTAGTTCTGGAATCAATGATGTCCTGGTAAATGTTTAATAACTAGCCCTCCAAAATACCATTTAAATTTAATATGCATCATTCACATTTTCTCCATCAATTTCTAAAGTATAGACAGTCAACTAAACAATAAGGCAAACCCTGATTTGTAATTCAACTGTTAGTCTTCAAAAGCTGGTTCAAGCTGACTCCAGCACACACCTGGCTAAAAAGCAGCACCTTGATCACCCAGTACATAATGTAAATGAAAAAGCAGTAAGAAAGGAAGACAAACTTTAATTAATTGTAAAATGGAAATATACCTCACTCCTCTCAGCAGAGAACTAATGGGCAGAATACTATAAATATTGTCAGACTTCCTCAGTATATTGGTGATTATTGTTTTTTTTTAAATTTTGTTTTGTTTCAAAGGAGGATTCAGTGTGTGTGTGTGTGTGTGTGTGTGTGTGTGTGTGTGTTTAGAGGAGTGCATATCCAGAAAAAATTGTGATAGAAAACCAAAATATATTAGTAAAACATTGGAAAAAATTAATGTCATTCTCTTTAGATAATCCAAAAGCCAAAGAGAAATTTAAACTACTTAGGAAGGTTTTTGAACAGTGGATAGAAAATAGCACTAAAATTCTGAGACTCCCTTCTGTTGGGATAGATACCCTCTTGCATGATACCTTTTTTAATCCTCCTTTGAGATCCTCACTTGTTTATGGGAAGATCAATCTCAGACTTCATGCTTGGATCATGCATCTCTTATGAATCACATTTGGGCATGCACCCCAATGTAAAGACTGTGACCTTGCTCTATCTCCACCCATTCTCTTGCCTATGGCCATCCCTATCCCCATTCCTACATTAGAGCTTCATGATCTTAGTGTTGGGGAGGCCAGGATTTGGGACAGCTCTAGCCTGAGGTTTGGCTAGCCTTTTAGTGTCCTGCTCCACTTCCCAAAGAGAATCATCTTCCCTTAGGTTTTTGAACATGGAATCACTGATGTGGTCTCGGGACATTGATGAACCCCAAGGTCCCCACCTCCCCATCTTCCTGAACATTAGGTCTGCCTGTTCACCTCTAGGTGGCACTGGTTCCCTCTCTTTCAAAAGCCAAAGGTTTTTGTTTTTTTCCTAGAAACCAATTAAATCTCAGAATAACAAAATGGGGATCAGTGGATCAGGAGAAGGCCTTGACCAAGGCCCCATCTTGTCCCTTTCCACATGTAATGTTTCCTCTCATATAGTGAGCACGGCTCAAGCATCATTCATTCAATTAGTCTATGATTCTGCAAGCATTTATTAAGTGCCTACTATATTCACTATTAAATATTGAGAGATATACAGAGACAGAAATGCAGATGGATGAATAGATCTTGTTCTCAAGAAGCTTATGATCTAATAAGGAGAAAGAGAGACACATAAATTATGATGATACATGGAACAGCAAGTACACAAGAGGGAGATAATAATAGGTTACATTTCTAAAGGGTATCAAGGTTTATACAATACTTTCCATATAACAACCCTGGGAAGTATTATTTTGATTTTATAGATGAGGAAACTGAGACTCAGAAAAGTTAAGTAGTTACACAGTTAATGGGAACCCAGTTCTTTTGACTATATCCAGTGGCCTCCCCCACTTTACTGCATGAGTGGGAAGTGAGAAGGTTCAGGCCATGCACTATACCTGATATCCCTTCACCTGGGGAGCTCATGGGTGTAGCCCCCCTTCAGGGAGGA
Organism: Sminthopsis crassicaudata; assembly: GCF_048593235.1. Classification (NCBI taxonomy): domain Eukaryota; kingdom Metazoa; phylum Chordata; class Mammalia; order Dasyuromorphia; family Dasyuridae; genus Sminthopsis; species Sminthopsis crassicaudata. The sequence continues at coordinate 432,807,595 of NC_133620.1, forward strand.
GAACTACCTTGGCTGGGCCTTGGAGAAAAGGAAGGACTTTAAGACTCAGAGATGAGAGTATCTGAGAGTGTCCTGAGCACTGTAAGCAAAGACTTGAACTAAGCATTAAACTCCCTCAGCACCAAAGATATTTAAATGACTATTATCTCTAGGGTTCTTATTGATCTCAGACTACAATTTCATAGATGCTTCAAGATCTTGTCATTTTTATATCCCTTGCATCTGTCTTCTTTCTAATACCATCGCTACCCTGATCCCTACTAGCCTCAGCCATTTGCCAACTGGGTGACCCTGGACAAGTCACATAAATTCTACCTCAGACATTAGCTAACCTGAATAGAACTGATCTCTCACTCTCCTCAGACATGAGCCTCTATTGTGGATAACTGCCATGGACTTTTTGGTCTCCCTCAAGCCTCCCAGCAAACCGACTTCTGCATATTAGATGCTCAGTAAATATTTGTTGAAGATGATGTCTTTAGTCTCCCAGAGAGAAGAATTGTATATGGGGCCAGAAAAGGAAAGCAACTTCCCCTGATTTAAAATGGCACTTTGTCCCTCTGTTACCTATTTCTATACATGTCTTTGCCCCACTAGATCAGTGGGATCAGGTCTTATTCTTGGTTATCCATGCTCCCCATCTGCCCTCAGCCCCTGTCATAGATTCTTGAGCATAGTGAGTGTTCAATAAGATTTTTCCTGAATGAATAAAAGGGACATGAATGAGTTAGTACCCACAAAAACAGTTCTGGAAATCAGTACAGATTTTAGGTCGTTTGCCGCCCCCATTTCCGCCCCCACCTACTCTGACTGAGAAACAAGGGTGTCATTTTATTCTCTTCACCATTGTAACTTCTGTTGGTTATGTCCTAGCACCAATGCAGACCTAGCAGGCAGATGAACCAGTTTCCCCTGTGACAGCTTTCTCTCTCTGGCTCCATAGCTACCTTATCTATAGAACAAAGGAGCTGGTGATGGTTCTGTCTGATTATGATATTCTATGATCCCCTAGTCCAGTTAAACTAGGCTATTAACTCCAATAAGGTGCTAAATTTCCCATCTTTGTACCTTTGCACCATTCACGTGTGCCTGAAATGCATTGTCTTACAATTCCGGATTACCTTTAAGACTCAGCTTGAGAGCCACCTACAACCTGCTATTAGTACCCCGTGCTTCCTCCTCCATAACCTTGCATCTATTTTGTATATGCCTTTACTAATGGAGAAGCATGTGCACACTATCTCTTCTTGGGAGGATATAAGCTCTTTGAAGGCAAAGACAGATGCACTTTTATCTTTGAATTCCCCCAAACCGGGCACATTAGGAGGTGTTTAATAAACCCCCGTTGATTGATTGAATGAATTATTGCTTCAAAATGAAAAAGAACAGAGAAATTCTCTCAGTAAGCCATTTCAAAGATGTAAAGGGATTGCTTTATCATTTTGCAGATGGGAAGTTGAGTCTAGATTGAAGCCCTGGAAATATTTACCTACATGCTGCTTTCTCAATCTTAACTCTGGGAATACTGAATCACTATTTAGTTAGTCTCTAAAAATATAATATTCACCCTCTCCTACCAAGGAAACCGACAGCTAAGCATTCCGGATTTCTCTGGTGCCTATGGGTAGTCAGAGGTTGTCTTTCCCCTGAAGCTATGCTTTGGGGTGATACATCAGTCCTTCAGAGAGGCTGCCATCTGACTAAATCTTAAGGTTTGGTGCAGTGGTCTTTTAGTTATAATTAAGACCAAAACTCTCTCTCTCTCCCCTTCTCCTTACCTTACCCTTTCCCACACATAATCTGCCTTTTAAAACAAAACAAAGCATTCTGCTCTTTTAATCATAGTGCATTCATTTCATCCTTTATCCCAGGTCCAAAGCAGACTTACATCAGACTCACACCCATGGTTTCTTTTAAATGAAGGGGGTATTTGTACCCAGAACATGTAGGAGAAATCTAGGTTTTGCTATAGGAATATAAAGAGGTTGATTTTTAAACAGTAAATAATATAAAGAAAAGGGCTAAACAAACTCATAGGGTCAATATTTCCTGATAGGCGATTCTCCTCTTCAAAGTACTTAGTGCTGCCTACAAACCAGCCTCTCCTTCTGACTCTTATGCCTTTATTTTTCTATTTTATTGCAAGTTCTTCTCCAGAAGGTTTCATTCTCCCACCTTCATCGCTTCCTCAGGCCCTGCACATTTCCCCATTTTTAAAAAATCCTAATTAGAGGTATTTGAGATGTCAGCCAAAAATAAAGCCAGAAGTCGAGAATGAATGTGTAGTGGATTCTATATTATTGCTATCATCTTTTACCTGGCTTCGACTGAATTTGGCCTTAGGATTACCAGCTGGTAATGAGGCTCTAGTGCTGGGGGCTGGGGGTGGTCACCTTTCATTAGGAGAGGGTCAGAAACCAGCTTGATGCTCTTGGCTCCTTCAAGCTGAGGGCTAGCGAAGTGGACCTGGGCCGAGCAGCAGCTGGGAAATAGCACCTGCTGCTTCCGTTGAAGGGTGGGGGTGAGGGCTCTGTAGCTAGTACAAGAGGCAGGCAGCTGTTTGTTCCTCAATAAATCTTTCCTTGAGAATGGGAGGTCAGCTGCTTCTCTTGGATGCTCTGATTATGTTCTGAGTCTCCTCATATGCACTGGAGGAGATAGATCTCCCTTCCCCATTTCCTCTCCGCTAGAGTAACCTTGCTTTCTCAGTATCCTAATGCATACAAATAAAGACTTTTTCTTACAGAAAACAAACAACAAAATTAATATTTCCTTGACTAGCATGATAGCGGTGCCAGTGGTATAATATACCCCCATTTCTAAGGCTTTAAGTGAGGTCTGAGTAGTGAGACTTTTAAGGGGCAGTCCAGGACTAGGGATTGTGTTTGACTTGGGTAGTTTTGGTTCATTTCCAACATTCTTCTGGCTAATGTCTAAGGGAGGTGTGATAGATTGGGCAGTAGTTTGGGAATCAGGAGATGTGAATCCTAATTCTAGCTCTGCTATTAAGGGCTGAGGGACCTGGGCAGTTTATTTGTATGTAAGTTACAGTGGCTGAACCAGATGGTCTCAAAGGGTGTTCACAATAGGAAGGATCAGGGAAGTTCTCCCACCAACCATTAATAAAATTTCTAACTGGTCTCAATCTCTTGTGCCGGGAAACCCAACAGTTCATTTCTAAGATACTAACATCTCATATTTCAATATTCCTTGAGATTTACAAAACATTTTCTTAAGTCCTCTGTGAGATAGGCAGTTTGAAAACTTTATCTCCATTTTTTCCAAGATGTGAAAAATCTAGGGGAGGGCGTGGAGAAAATTGGAACATAAGATTTTGCAAGGGCTAATGCTGAAGAATTGTCCACGCTTATGTTTTGAAAAACAAAAAGCTTTAATAAGGAAAAAAGGGTGTGGAAATTGGATTATAGAGAGGCCAGGCTACTTGTTCATCATCCTGAAGGTAGTTAGTGTTAGAGATGAAAATTGGACCCGAGTTCCCCGGCTCAGAATCCAGTGCTCTTTCCAAAACACTAAACAAAGCTGATGGGGTGAGGAAAAGCAAACATATATCCCCTCTCCTCAAACATCACTGCCTCTTCAGAGCCCTTTGAAGAAGCTATGAATGGAGCCACTGTTGTCATTTTCCATCATGGGAATCTGAGCGGCGAAGAGCAAGGATGCTTCTTCCCTGACTCTCAGAGAACACTTTGGGTATCTTTATCTTTAAGTGGTTTGTCTGCATCTCTCATCATCATCTGGGAAGCATCCCTTACACTTTTATAAAAGCCACAGGGGAGACCAAAACCGAGTCTGATGCATTGGGCAGGAAGTGAAGCTAAGTTGCATTGTGTGGGTAGAGCTCATCTAAGGAGGGCAAAGGACTGGATTTGGCTTGAGGGCCAGCAGCCTCCTCCCATCTGCTGAGCCCTGCCCTTGGAAACTGAGCAGAAAGGGCATGAGGAGCCCTTCCCCCCAATTTTCTTTCTTTTTTCCGAGTGATTGTGTGAGGGAATCTGCTGCGTACTAGGATGACGTGGTTTCTGTGCTTCAGTCCTAGTCAGCCCTGGCACTCCAGGGCTCAGGCGGTGAGTCTGGGGGCGGTTGTGTTTGGAAGGGTGGCATCTGTAGCTATTGTGACGCTCGGGGCTCCCTGCTGAGAGCTCTAGGGGTACGATGGATTTGTTTTGTACTCCGCCTCTCCAATGCTTCTCCACCCCCAGGGCTTTGCGGCTTTATGAATAAGTGATGAGCCTAAGCGAGGTGTCTTAAGTGATACTCTAATAAACTCCAACTCTAGTGACTGGGCAGGGATGGAGAGAGAGACAGAAACAGAGACAGAGACAGAGGCAGAGAGAGACAAAGACACAGAGACACAGAGAGACAGAGAGACAGAGACAGGCAGAGAGACAGAGACAGAGACAGAGACAGAGACAGAGGCAGAGGCAGAGAGAGACAGACACAGAGACACAGAGAGACAGAGAGAGAGAGAGACAGAGACAGAGAGAAGAAAGACAGAGAAAGAGACAGAGAAAAACAGAGACAGAGAGAGAGAGAAAGAGGGAGGGAGGGATTCCTGGAGAAAGCCTGGCTACAAGGGGGCTGGGTCAGCCAGGACCTGGGAGAGCTTAGTTTGAGAGTGAGCCTCAGGTGGGAGAGTTCAGCAGTTGGAAACAAGTTGAGAGGCAAAAAGACATGTCAGCAGGGGGGTAAACAAACCCTTCCATTTCAAAGTATCTTCAGGGAAACAGATGGTTTCATTTAGGAAACTTTTCCTCAGCCTCTGCCTTGTGAACCTGACCTTGAAAAGAGGTCTGCTGTATCACACGCACCATTACTTTTGGGCAAATATTCGTGAGTCAGAATCACACTGGGAGGTACCAGATTTCCTCCTAATGACTTTTTAAAAGGTGGGAGGAAGGCTAGGGAGATTGGGGAAAACTGAGATTTCCAGTAAATCTGAGTAGGCTGAGAAAACAGGCCACTAATAGGAAACATCGGGACTTCCGACATTGTTGGAATAAAGACCATTGTCCACTGTTAGGAAACAGCCAAGGGTTTGCTGGTCTACTTGAGGAATGGTCATCCCATCAAGCGTCTCCATTAAGGAACAAGAAAAGGGAGTAAGTGGCATATTAATGGAGTTAATGAAGGAGAATCTATCTTCATTTGCTGCCCTGAACTATCATGCTGTGTGAACATTGAACAACTGTTGGTCTCCTCTAGGGAGCGGGAGCATCTCAGTGGGGATTCTCTCTGAACCCCTCGATGCATTCATTATCTGTAGGGGATTGTAGCAGAAAGGGGGTGCTGACCCCAGCGGGGTTTGTGGGTATGGGTATGTGTGTGTGGGCACTAAAACTTTCTCCTGTGACATAATGAAGAATTCCAACTTAGAACAAGTACTCATGGGAACAGGACTGGCAAACCAATGTGGGTTAGGACTTGGTGAAGGTTGCCCTGTAGTACAAGATGGTACTTAGAGACTCACCAGTTTGCTTGCCTCTTTAATGGCTTCTAAGACACTGGTCCTTAAAACTCTACAGCTCTAGTCATTCTTCCGCCCACAGCAACCTGAAATCTTCTCTCCTCTATTACTGTGTAGGGGGACGATAGCTACTGGGGTCCTTCCCATCTCTGGCCTTCCTATGCCCAGGAGCTCAGCAAGGAGAGGGCCACTGTCTGTAAGTTACTAAATCAGAGAAATCCAGAGGTCAGGTCCCACCTCCATAAAATAGGGGCTCCATTCTGATGAAGAAGTGGCCATTTAGCTGGGGTAGCTGAGGAAAGGTCTCATCTTTTGTGAGTGTGCAAATTGACTCACCTATCCTCAGACCTGGACTTTTCCATCGTGCCTCCCCCTATTAGTCCCATTTTCTTTTTCCCCATTGGTAAGTTATTCTAAGAATTATTCTAAGAATAAATCTAAGAACATTCTTAGAACACCACGTCATATATAACATATATGTGTGTGTGTATATGTATGTATATAGAGAGATACACACACATCTACCATCCATCCATCCATCCATATCTATACATATACACACACATAAATCTAGATCAAGTATAATTCTTTCTCTGGACTTCCCTTTCATTCCTTATTCTCCTTCTACCCTTCATGGCTCCTTTTCCCCATAGGTAAGTTCTTCCTATAACTTTTAATCTACTCTTAGGAATGACCTGGATTTTACCACCAAGTCTTCTCTGGGTATTGCCCACTCCCATCTTTTCAGCTCCCTTCCTGTATTATCTTCCCCCATTAGAACATAAACTCCTAAAGGCAAGTATTAGTTCTTTTTGTTTTTATTTGTAACCCCCAGGATGCACCAGATACACAGTAAGTGCTTAATAAATGCTCATTATCTTTAGTACATTGCCAGATACACAGTAAGTACTTAATAAATGCTTGTTGTCTTTAGTTCACTGCCAGATACACAGTAAGTGCTTAATAAATGCTTATTATCTTGAGTCCTAGAGAAGACAAACACTAGTGGAGAAACCAGTGGGACTTGAAGTATTTACTTTCCTTGTCTCTCTCCCTGCCTCCTCCACCCACTAAGAGAGACAAATTGGTGGTGTCAGACTGCATTACAGATTGCAAGAGGATCCATCTCCTGCTCACTCAAACTGCCCGGTGCCAGCACACTGGCCCTAGACTGTCATTTCTCAGGAAAATGCCTGTTATGTCATCTTCTCACTAAGTGCTAAATTACTCCAAAGGACACTGCCTTATGGGAGGAGGGGGGTGGTGTTGGGAGGGGAAAGTAGGTCCAATGGGGGCAGAAGCATTGTTCCAGAAGAGCTCATTCCCTGAAGTACCAAGGTGGAATGACTTCCATTTTGGGCAAGGGAGCCCACCTTCCCAGTGGAATGGAAGACCTCGTGTTCCCCCTTCCCTCAACTGCCTTTGGTCCTCTCACCTCACCATTATGCCCTTTGTCTTGTGTGGGGATCAGGGAGGAGAAAGGAAGAGCCCATATTCAATCGATCAATCTGTTAGTCAATATGCATTTATTAAAGGGCCTATTATGTGCTGAAGATCTGAAGGTACAACGACAAATTGAAATAATCCTGGCTTTCAAAGAATTTACTTTTTATTAGGGGTTATGGCATAAGTATGTACAAAGGGTAGCAGACCTGGACTTTCCTCCTGCTTCCTTTTTCTTCTCTTCCTCCTTCTTTTCTTCTTCCTCCTCTTCCCTTTCCCTCTCCTCTTCTTCTTCCTCTCCTCCTGTTTTTCACTTCCTCTTTTTCCTCCTCTTATTCCCTCTCCTTTTTCTCCTCCTCTCTTTTTTCCTTCTTCACTTCCTTTCCTTTTCCTCTTCTTTCCTCTCTCCCTCCTCCTCCCCTTCCTCTTCCTTCTCACCTCTTCTTCCTCTCTTTCCCTCTACTCCTCCTCTTCATCCCTTTCTCCCTCCCTTCCTCCTTTTCTCCTCTTCTCTTGTCTCCTTCTCCTTTTCCCTGTCCTCCTCCTCTCCTTCCCTCTTCAATCTTTCCTCTTCCTCTCTCTCACCCTCTTTTTCCCCTTTCTCTGCCTTTTCTTCCTCTCCCTACCTCCTCTTTTTCCCTTTCCCTCTACTGTTCCTCCTCCTCTTCTCCTTCTCCCTCCTTCCCCTTTTCTTCTTCCTTTTCCTCTTCCTCCTCCTCCCTTTCCTTCTCTTTCTCTATCTCACTACTTTCCTGCCTTCATTCAAGATTCAGCTCCAATATCTCCTTTCCTCATCCCCACCACTGCCAAGACCTGCTCTTTGAGCATACTTTTCCTTAACACTGTATAGATCTTATGTGCTATACTCCATGTTACAATGTGAGCTTCTTGAGGACAGAAAGTACTTGGCCTTTTTTTGTATACCCAGTATTTAGCCCAGTGCCTGGCACATAAAAAGTGTTTGATAAATGCCAGTTGATTGATTTCATTAGCATAGAGAACTCCCAGATGAGGAGCTCTCTCCACCATGTAGGTCAGCCCCCTCTCTGTGACTTAGTTTTAAAGTACCAAAACACCCAATAAATACAAGAGCGTACAAGCAGATGGAGATTAGGGGTGAGTGGGATGTGAGGAGGAGGAATTGTTTTCTTTCCTATCTGGCTAGATAGCTTTGTGGGCCACTTCTTTTTTCTTTCTTGCCTCCGTCTAGCGAAGGGGTTGTGCCTCCTTGCAGGCACCCTGGGGTGAGGAAGAGCATCTCACCCACGGTCTACTTCTCTTCATGTGCTGTTTCACTTGGAAAGGGAAAGCTGGGCTTCTTAAGGGGAAGAAATCATCAGATCTAAAGAAGTATAGAATCACAGATTTTGAGCGGTAAGGGACCTAGGCAATTATTGATTTCAGTCCTTTTTACAGGCAAGGAAACTGAGTCCCAGAGAGATGCCCTAAAGACAGCCAAAGTCACAAAGATAGTGTCAGAGTAAGCGGTTTGGACTCAGGTCCTCTGATGATAAACTCTGGAAACTAGGAGGGACCTTCTCCATTTTATATGGAAGGAAACTGGGTCCTTGAGAAGTGAAATATAATTTGCCCAAGATGCATTAATTATGAGACAGGATTTGAAGCCAGGATCCTTACCTCTAGGAATATGATTTTCCTTTGTTCCATTCTAATTTTTCCTACCTTATTACATACACATTATTGGGCAAGAAGGCCTCAAATTTCTTTACTGTTGGCTTACACACTAAAAACAAACAAATCCCTAAGTCTAGTACTCAGGAAGTCTCTTTTCATGTCTAACCCAAATAAATAAACCCAAATGGTGCAGTTTTAAGCCCTTCCCTCTACTTTTGCTCCCCTTAAAAAAGAGAGAACAGCTATGTGCTTTACTTATTCATCACCTCTTCCTAGACTCTAAGGCTGCTTTTTAAATTCTAGTCCACTGCACTGCCTCTTTTCTACAAAGATAAATTCACTTCAGTGAATGGTATAGTGGAAAAAACAATGAGTGTGGTCTGTATTTAAATCTGGCTCCCCATGCATATGACTCTGAGCAAGTCACATTACCTGTATAGGCCTTTCTGTTCAACTTGCACCTTTTGGCCTTTGACCCTATAATCAGTTCTTTTGTCCCTCTAATTTCTTTTTGGAAATCTATCATTATGATTTTCTCTGGGACCCACTTTCACCTTCAGGCATGGGATTCACATCTGGGAATGATGTTCTATCAGGAGTCTGGTCTGAATCTTGACTCTAGATGACAACAATAATAGATATTTATGAATTGTATATGGACAGCTAGGTGGTATAGTGGATAAAAGGCAGGACTTGGAATCAGGAAGAATTCTTTTCCTGAATTCAAATCTGTCCTCAGACCCCTACTAGCTACGTGATCCAGGGCAAGATACTTCACCCTATTTACCTCAGTTTCTTCATCTGTAAAATGAGCTGGAGAAGGAAATGGCAAACCCCTTGACTACCTTTGCCAAGAAAACCCCAAATGGGGTCACAAAGAATTACACAGGACTGAAATATCAAACCAGCAACAACATATAGCATTTTAAATAATTTTAAAAATGCAATACAAATGTCTAATTTGCTCTTCACCACAATTTTATGAACTAAGTCCTATAGGTATTTTTATCCTATTTTATATGAGAAAACTGAGGTTAAACGACTAGCCCATGGTCACATTCTTAGTAAGACAGAGTCAGAATTCAAATCCACTTATCTTTAGACTCCAAGTGCAGAATCTTTATTATTATACCAAACTATCTTCTTTGGAAGGAAATAGGGAAAAGGAATTAGAAATCTGCTACTCTGACAGTAAGGGCTAAGAATAGAGGGAGAAAGGACTTAGAAGTGGAGGATGGGAAAATGGAAGACTGGAGCCACAGACTGTCACACAATGCTAGTGTCAGAAGTTTTCATGGAGATCTGCAACATCAGATAATAAAATCTCATTGACAAGCCTTAGAGGAAAATTCTGAATATCTATTGCTCCAATAGACTTGGGATGGAAAATGCCATCTTTATCCAAAGAGAGAACTATGGAGACTGAATATGGATCAAAATAGTATTTTTACCCTTTTTTTGTTTGCTTGCTTTTTCTTTCTCGTGTTTTTGTTTTTAATATTTTGGCCTGATTTTTCTTGCACAACATGATAAATATGGAATTATGTTTAAATTGATTACATATATTTAATTTTGCTGTCTTGGGGAAAGGGGAGGTAGGGAAGGGAGAGAGAAAAATTTGGAACACAAAGTCTTACAAAAATGAATATACATGTATTTGGAAAAATAAAACATTATTAAAATCTAAAAATAAACAACAGAACACATCAATTGCAAATGCTCATTTTACATGTGAGAAAACTGAGGTCCTGAAAAGTTAAGGGACTTGCCTTTAGAACTTGTTATTACTAGAGTCAAGTCCCATAGCTTCCCATCAGATCCCTAATAGATGCCTGAAGGTGAAGAACAACAAGTAGGTCCCAAGAAAAGTCAAAGTGATCAATGGATCATTACTATTAACTAAACAAAGGGCTGGTTAACTTTTTTGATTTCTCTCCCAAGTGTAAGATGATAGGATCCTAGATTTAGAACTGGAATGGACCTAAGTAGTCATCCAGTTTAGCCCCGTCATCCTTTTGCAAAAAAAAGGGAAACTAAGGCAGACTTGTCAAGGGTCACACAGCTAATAAGTATCTGATGCAAAATTTGGATCCAGATCTTGATTCTAAATCTAGTGCCTAATCCAATGGGCCATCCTGTTGCCTAAGACTTAGAATTGACAAGATTCTCAGAGAAAATTTGTTTTGTTTATTATTTTTGTGTGTGTGAGGCAATTGGGGTTAAATGATTTGTCCAGGGTCACACAGCTAGGAAGTGTTAAGTGTCTGAGGCTGAATTTACATCAGGTCCTCCAAATTTCAAGATTGCCCCCTCAGAGATAATTTAGTTGAGGAGTTTTAAACCATTGTTGTTGTTGTTCTTGTTATGAAAACCTCTGACAATCAAGTGGAACTCATGAATCCTTTCTCAAAAAATACTTTTAAAATGCAAGATAAAATGCATAGATATACACAGGAAACCAGTTAACCTGAAATGTAACTACCAAAATGTTTTTTAAAGTTCAGAAATCTGATCCAAACCCATTATTTACATATGAGACATTTCAGGGAATCTAGGTAGTTTGTATCAGTCAGAATTTGAACCTGGGTCCTCTAACTCTAAATCCCATACTCTTTCCTCTCCATGGGACAGTTGCCCCTAGGAATAATTCCGATCTTTGTATCTCAGGCCTTTGTGAAGTGGTTTAGATGGACCTACCTCAATATAAATGGAGCATTTGTCTGGTGGGCTATAGAATGAGATCTAATTAATTAATTAATGTAATTTTAGAGGGTGTATATGGGGAAGAAGAGCAATCAGTAAAAAAAAACACAACTTTGGCCTCCTGGTTTGGAACCACTGATGTCTGCCCCGACCCTCACCTTCTCATCCCTCCCTGGTCTTGTGCAGTTAGTATGGGAAGCCTTCCAAGGTAGACAATAATGGGATGGAAGGAGTTGGGGAGGTGGAGTAAGACACAAGATAATGGGAGTGAAGTTGAGTATGGCAGCAGATTGGGGTGGCTTCTAGGAGCCTGGAGTGTCCCTAGGGGAGCTGTCATCAATATGCAGCCCTGTCTCAGCCCTCTCTCTTTTGTCCCCATCGCTCCTCCAGGAACAAAATGAAGCCCCAAATTAGCCCTGTTATTGTTACTCCTCTAGAAATAACAAACTGTAGGTTCTGGCCATGTCAGCTAACATCTCCCAACACCGAGTAGATGACACTGATAATTACTTCTGCTTGTCCAAGGACCAAGCTAAGAGGGACAGGAACAAATACAGAGTAGGAGTTCTGGACTGGCAAGGCAGCCAGCCCATGGGGAGAGATTAGAGAGCTCAGCAGAAGCTACAACACCTTTCACTTAGCCCTTTGTGGCTAAGTGCCCTTAATGGCAAGAACTCATTCCTGACCAATCCAACTGACTACTAGGGTACAGTACAACTAAATGCAGGGAGAGTCCACTGGAGCTTTGCTCACCTTGGTTGCTTACTAGCTCCATAACCAAGGACTAGTCACTTAAACATGGAGCCTCAGTTTCCCTATTTGTAAAATAGGGACAGGAAGAACTTCCATCTTACCAGCTCTGTGATCATGACTAGGTCACTTAACCACTGAGTCTCAGTTTCCCTATTTGTAAAATAGGGACAGAAAGAGCTTCCATCTTACCAGCTCTGTGATCATGACTAGGTCACTTAACCACTGAGGCTCAGTTTCTCTATAAAATGGGGAGAGGAAGAACTTCCATCCCCTGTCTCACAAGGTTCTAGAGAGCTAATGTCCTAAGCCCTAGTGCCATTTAAAAACCATTTTAAAAATGGCTTCAACAATAATTGTATAAATATGTATGCATATATAGGATTTAACATATATTTCTACCATGTTTAATATATATTGGACTATTTGCCATCTAGGGGAGGTCGTGAGGAAAGGGAGGGAAAATTGGAACACAAGGTTTTGCAAGGGCATTAGCCCTTAAAGAATTGTCTTTGCATATGTTTTGAAAAATAAAAGCTTTAAAAAAAATTAAAATGGCTTCAACTGAATCACTGAGGGATGGCATAAATTTTCATAAACATTTCAAAAGTGCTCCAAAGACAGCATCCCCCTTGTATTCAACCTTTGTCCATGGCAGAGACCTGCCTCCTTAGGATCACAGGATTTAAAGAAACCCAGACCTTGATTCCAAATTCAATGTTCTCCCGCCAAGTCATGATGCTTCTGGAGAGCTAGCTTCCTTCCCTTCCAGCATGCGACTACATTTTAGGCTCCTTTTCCACTTGGATACTGAACTTTTCCCTCCCTCCTACACATCATTCATCATTTCTTTTTCTTTCCCCAATCCCCTTCTCACCTCTTCCTTCTCCCCTCCCCCTCCATCTGCCTCTCCTCACACACCAGACACCCACATTCTCTTGCCTGTGTCATCTGAGGCTGCTATATTCCTAGGGGAAGGGAGGTGACTGGGCCACAGAATGGGAGCCAAGTTCCAATTGTCTGCCTCCTTCTCAGCCCACCCAGTGGAGTCTCCTTTCTCTCCAGACACAGACTGGCTCCTTTTCCCGTGACCATCAAAAGCCTCACAAATCTAGAAGAACCAGGAAGGGACACAAGTGCCTCAGCTAGAAGGCTGAAACCCACCTCTGCCACTTAATCAGTAACCAGGTAAGTCATTGCACCATTCTAGCCACCAATGTCCTCCCCTGGAGGAGTTTGGGGGCAGCATGGCACACCACAAAGAGCTGCAGCTTTGAAGTCAAGTCCTGACTCTGTGTGTGACCTTAGACTGATATGTAACTTTCTCAGCCCTTCAGTCCTAAGTCTACAATTCTATGGCTGGATGACCCCCAAGATGACTTTCAAATCCAGATGGACGATGCTCAGCCATGCTGAACGTGCTACTGTCCCCCATTCCCTTAGCAAAGTAACCAAGAGTATCCATCATCATCTCTGTCTTCCACCAGCAAAGGAACTGGTGTTCTTGTACCTTTTCATACCTCAGAATGTAATCTATCAGAAGTCAGGACTCTAGAAGAGGGAACATAATAACTCACATTTCTGATTTCTAATTCTTGTGGTTGTTTAGTTGATCAGTCATGTCTGACTCTTAGTGATCCTGTTTGTTTGTTTTTTGGGTAAAGATACTAGAGTGGTTTTTGCCATTTCCTTCTCCAGCTCATTTTATAGATAAGGAAACTGAGGCTGGTAGGATACTATGATGATTCTGCCCATGTAACATGGACTCTGAACTAAAAAGAAATCTCTTGGGGACCCCACTTAGGGGGGTCATCAGGATAGATAATGACACATGTTGATGTAGCCTCGAGAATTTACAAGCACTTTCCTCACAACAGTTATATGAAGTCAGTGGTACAATTATGATTAGCCCCATTTTCCAGATGAGGATCCTAACTCAGAGAAAGAAGCGTTTTCTTTTTCTTTTTTTATAAAGATAATTTTAAAAAATTTTGAGCACAGAAAACTGATTTTGGGCATGAAGTCAATTTGAAGACATAACCTATGGGGCAGAAGAAGTAATTCTGTGTTTACTTGACAGTCCAGGCTCTGTCTCCTGGAGTCCATCCAAGGTGCAGGACCCAGGCAGGCAGTTTGCTTCTGACTGCCCATACCCCCATCTCTGGCTCACTGTGACAGCAGGAGACCCGACTGTCACACCTTCTGGCCCAGACCACTTGGTTTGTGGGTGGTCTGGACTTGAGATGTCATACTGGAGATAGAAGGTTAGGGCCCAGACTTTGCCATAATGGGGAAAATAGACCATGAGCTAGTTCTTCTCACTTCTGATGAAGGCACTTGCTGGTTTTTCTGAACTGCCTGATGCTGTGCTGGAGGGGAGGAAGAGGGCCACACTGAAGGATGCCAGGCTTTCTATTTCCAGAGACTTAGCTGTTTGGGGAGCTGACTGCCTGAGAAGCAGCTCATACTGACTGTGGAGAGAGAGCTGCCCAAGCTTGTGCCCTGAGGGAAAAGTCAGCCATTGGGAAAAGGTTACTAGTTCCCTATGAAGTCAGGGAGGTCCTCGGAAAATCACCGAAACCTCCCCCCAGGTCTCAGATTCTATCAGCTCTAAGGCCAGAGGCTGTTTATCTCTTTTTATCCCACCTTCCACTGGGGTCCCCAAGGACCTCATGGTGATTAATCTATCAGTGCCCATGAACTCTTGAAAGATGGCAGAATTAGCACACATGGGACTGGAGGAATAGGAAAGTTGGATTCTGGGCCTGGCTCCCATCCTGCCTTATGTTTGAACTGCACTCTGTGCTGAGCTTGGGCCCTCAAGGTCCTGCAGACCAGGCCAGTTTTCCCTGCCCCCCCCTCCCCCCTGTCTATCCTGTTCTTTCCCTTGATCTTAAATCAAGGCTCACTCATACTAAGAAAACTCCCTTAGTTAGCGTAGACTATATTCCAAAATCCCAATACTATCTCTGGTATATCATTTTCCTACAATGCCCTCAGAGAACTTTTTTTTAATCACTTGCTATTATACCTCTAATCTGGGCAATTACACTTATCTAGTCTAATGAAAACAGCTCTTGACCTGGAACATAAAGCCTAGATTTGAATTCTAGATTTAACTGCCTGGCTCTATGACTGGAAACACGTTACAGAATCTCATTCTGCTTCTGTCTCTTTAAACCGGGGTTAATAATCTTGAATTATATATTTTTTATAAGCAATTTAAAATTGCATACTATGTGACCAAAGTTGTGGTGAAGAAAATACTTTATAAACAGCCATATTAGTTCACATGATGGCTCCATGTATGATAATGGGCCTGGAGTCAGGAAGAATCGTCTTCTTGAGTTCAAATCTGGCCTCAGATTTGCTGGGTGACCCTGAGCAAGCCATTTAACTCTATTTACCTCAGTTTCTTTATTTGTAAATTGAGCTGGAGAAGTAAATGGCAAGCCACCTCGATGTCTCTGCCAAGAAAATTCCAAATGAGTCCTGAAGAGTCAGACAATATTACAGAGCTCTTTGAGGTTTTCAAAACATTTCACATACTTTTACATATTTCATTTGATCTTCAGGCCAAACCTATGGGAGAGGTCCCAATACTATTTCTACTCACAAGTGAGACTCAGAGACTTTCAGAGAGAATTAAGACTTAGAAAGAATAAGTAATAGTCAGTGCAGAGACTAGATTTGAATTCTGGTTTTTGCTTTTGCATTTGTAGTTCCTGTGCTTGGCACATAGTAAGTGCTTAATAAGTCCTTTTTCATTCATTTATTCATTGCAAGTGTTTGGCACATAGTAAGTGCTTAATAAATCCTTTTTTCATTCATTCATTCATTCATTCATTCATTCATTCATTCATTACTGTCTCCAAGTCTGGGACTCTATTCATACTTTGCTATGCTGATTCTTATAAACTATAAGTTTATATTTATATGGAACATACATATATATTTTGGAACATGTGCTTCTTCTAAATTCCTCATTTTACAGATGAAAAAACTAACTAGCTAGTACATCAAACAGAGCAGGGACTGTCTGGTTGAAACCCGTAGGAGGCCTATTTTACTGTGGTAGAAAGTGATGGAGTTGTGATCCTTCAGGTCTTTTCCTAGCTTAAAATGCAATGTTTTTACTGGGGTAGTGGTGGTAATTAGCACATTAGGTGTGTAAGTTGGTACTGCTAATGTACTCAAAATAGTGTCTTCCTATGAAACATTCCTTCAACCTTTTTCTTATGACCGATGTGTTTAGAAACCTTTAAAAAACAGATAACTCAAAAGCAAACAAGTTCACCAAGAGCTAAAGAATCAACTATTCTAAATTAGTGAGATTTTCTTGCATATCTATGTTCTATCTATCTCTATCCATCCATCTCTCTAGTTATCTCTATCCATTTCTTTCTATCCATTTATCTATCTTTATTCATCTCTCTCTTATTTCTATCAACTTATCTCTATCATCTGTCTATCTATCCATCCATCCATCTATTTCTACTCATTCATCTCTCTCTCTCTCTGACTATTATTACTGCCATTGAATCAGAGGATCCTTGAGATCAGGGACCACGTATCCTTACCTTAATGTGCATTCCAAATGGTAAAACTGTGCCAATCTATCTTGTAAAAGCTTAGTGGAAACTTTTGTATAATTTCTTGACTATACAATTTGAAACAGATCTGTTCTTATTTCAATGCCTCAGGTTCTTTATCTCTAGAGGGAAGAAGATAAATCCACCTCTCTATATGGGAGGTGATGCTAAAAAGAGATACAGTACCACTTCCCTACCCATAAAACACTCCCTGAAAGAGGTCTCCTCCTGTGGACACCCTTGAATCTTTGCTCTCAAATGTAGTTTCTTCAGGTGGCCCAAAATGCTATTCACTTGATGACTGAAACCCTTCTGAGATGTGTGACAGAAAATCAGTAGACAAAGCTTTTAATAGGAACTGAACTCTCTGTTTATCCAACAGTATTTAGTGTCCAAAGTTGAAGCACATAATCTTTCAACAGTGTGGCAGTGGGGAGTGAGGGCAAGAGGGTGAAGTCATGAGATAAGGTCAGGTTGGTAACTTTGCAAGGAAAGTTCCCCTTACTGCTTTTTAGTAAGGGCCTACTGTGGAGGGAAGAGACAGTGTGCTTAAAAGAATATCCTTTAAGGAGAGGAAAAAGAAAGGATAAAACATACCAAAGAACACACAGGGATAATATTCTTTCTTTTGGGGAAAGTTTCACTCTTTACCAGGACCTCAATGCCTACCCATCAAGAATTCATCAAGGGTGTCTCAGTAGTTGTTATGATAAAAGCATCTGCCTGATGCTTCCTTCTGCACCCTCACTTTTCTCCTTTGTCATCAAGAAATCCAAAAGCAGAGATGGCTGAGGACCAGGGCTTTCATTTTCAGCAGACTTCATTTTCAGGAGGGCTCCCTAGAAACTATTGAGCCAGGGCCAATCCCAGACAAAATTGTGAAGTTTAAGTAATCTGGCCTCACCTCTCATCGCACTGTCCAATTTTGGTGCTTTCTCATGTTTCTCCATTCCCACCCACCCCCAACTTTTGGGTCCCCAAGCGATCCTTGTTCTTTAAAACCCCTCAACACACTCCAGGTCCTCCTTAAAACTTACTTATTCTGCCTGTGCTTCATTCCTCCAAGGCTCCTGCTCTCTACTATCCACAGTGACATCTTAATATGATAGACTAATTATGTAGATGGTTTAGGGAAATCTGTTCAGATAATGAGTTAGCACTTTAAATGGGGCCATCTTTTAAGATACTGCTTTAACTCAAACTACCCGGGAGGAGAGAACAGGCTTGGTAAAAAAGATCTTGATGGATAGGCAGTCCTTTTAGTGTCTCAAATCAGACCACCGGCCCTGTCTTCAGCTAATGTCTCCTTTTCATGGAGAGAGACTACTCTTCTATCTGCAAAGGAAAGGGAATGGGAGACACAAGAACTACCTTTGAAAACCATTTTTCTACTCTTGCCCTTCACTCAAATATACATGCGACCTAACAAAAATCATTTTTGTATCAAAATATTAAAGTGATAACTACAATGGGAAAATGTTAAGGTATTGACATGCTAGTTAGTTTCACTGCTGTTGGCCATGTAGCTCATAAGTAACTGTAAATGAAAGTATAACATTAAATGAATCTAAGATTCTTTAAAAAGAAATAAAAGTTGCCAAGGTGGTTACAGTTCAGGGCAACATTGTACAGGAAAAGCACCCAACTAGGGACCAGCAGAACATAAGATCCTTGAGCTCAGGGACTTTTTCTTTAAATTTCTTTACCTAATAAAGTGCCTGACACAAAGGAGATCTTTAATAAATGTCTGAGCCAGCTGGGTTTAATTCAATAAACAATCATTTAAGCACCTACTATGTGTCTGGCATTGTGTTAAGTGTTGGAGAAGTACATAAGAAAAAGAAGTTTTCAGTCTAACAAGGGAAAACGCTTTACAAAGGAAAGCTGGAAAAAAGCGTAGGGGAAAACAGGTGATATGGGGAGTTAAAACCAAGCAAAGCAGTAGACAGAAAGGTGGAACAATGGTTAAAAGGCTGGAGTCAAGAACACTGACAAGACTCAGAAACTTACTAGTTGTATGAGCTTGGGCAAGTCACTTAACCTCTGCTTCACTCACCTGTCAAATGGGGATAAAAAATAGCACCTACCTCTAAGTGTTGTGAGGATCAAGTGAGATGATATTTATAAAGCACTTAGTAGGGTTCCTGGTGCACAGTAGGCAACAAAGCTTATTCTCCTTTCTCCCTCCCACTGCCAATAATATAAAATATTATCAGCTTAGCCTGGCAGATTTACTGTGTAGAACCAAGTGAGATAACATGAAAAGAGCTTTGTAAACCTTAAAAGTACTCATAAACACTAACACATTGTTGCCTGGGAATCAGAGATGTCTTGTTCACTAGCTAATTGTGTGATCTTGGACAAGTCATTTAGCTTTTCAAAGCTGCCAAGTAGAAGTTGCAGGGAGGGGAGTCAATTTAAGCTTGAAATAGAGGGGAAAATGTTAATGATTGGAATTATCTCAAGGTAGAATGGGCTATCTCAGGAGCTAGTGAATTCTCTCTCCTTGGTGGTGTTCAATCAATCAATCAACAAGCATTAATTAAATCCACACTATGAGCTAATTGCTAGTGGTGTTCAATCAAATCAATCAATCAATCAACAAGCTTTTCTTAAGTACCTACTATGTGCTCAATGCTGATGCAAAGATAAAAGTGAGACAGTTCTTGACATGGAGGAGTTTAAAACCAAAATTTGAAAGATATTCATTATAAAATTCCATACCAAATAGATAGAAGGCATTTGGGGGAGGGAATGGCTGTGAAAATCAGGAAAAAAATCACGTAGGGAGTGACATTTGAGTTAAGCCTCAGAAGAAGTTGGAGATTCCGAAAGATAGAGGCAATTGTGGAAAGCCAGTGTAGATACCAAGATGAGAGATGAAGTCTTATGCATGAGGAATAAGAAGGGAAGGGAAGGTGTAGGTAAGGCCATGTTGCAAAGGGATTTAACTGCTAATCAGATGACTTTATATTTGAACCTTTAAGAAATAGGTTGCCCTTGGAATTTATCGTGTAAGGCAGTGAGATAATCAGATCTATGCTTTACGGAAAATCACTAGCATTTTGTTGGATGACCATTTGGGCATGTAATGGTGGGGATTTTTTGGGGGAAGGGATTAGACAAGTTTCGGACTGAAGTTTCTTTCAGTGCTGAAACTGCATTATCCTGATTTGGTTAGAAGCAGCTAATACAATGGATAGAGTTTTGGGTTTAGCATCAGGAAGACCTGAGTTCAAATCCAGTCTCAGACACTAACTAGCTGTGTGACTTTGGTCATGTAACTTCTGTCTCAATTTCTTCAACTGTAAAATGGGAATAATAATAGTATCTAGCTCCCAAGGTTATTGTGAAGGTCAAATAAGATAATATTTGTAAAGCACTTAGCATAGTGTCTGGCACATCATAAATGCTGCCTGAATACTTATTACCTTCCCATTCTCTTTCCCAGGTGTAAAGTGAGGAGGTTGGATAGAACATTCTCCGAGATCTTGAGCCCCTATGTCTAACTCTGGATTACCTCTTTATGTCACTCCGCTTGAATTGTCCTCCTATCACTAAAAGTTCCTGGAGTGTGGTCCAAAATACCACCACAGGAACCATGAGTAAACCCAGTCATAAAGAAAGAATGGAGGGCAGCTAGGTGGCTCAGTGGATAAAGCACCAGCCCTGAAGTCAGGAGGACCTGAGTTCAAATCTGGCTTCAGACACTTAATGCTTCCTAGCTGTGTGACCCTGGGCAAGTCACTTAACCCCAATTACCTCAGCAAAAAAAGAAAAAAGAAAGAAAAGAAAAGAAAAGAAAAATCACAAATAAAAAAGAAAGAGTGGGCAGACTTCCTGGCAGAGCCTCTCATTTAGATTTCTGGAAAATGGCACCACTAGAGTCCTCCCCCCCTCCTACCCCAGGAAGACACGCACAGTTTTTTTTCCTCCTTCAAACAATCTTTTTGATATAGTTCTATCAGAAACCAATTTCAGATCCATAGGAGGTTAGTACTACAATCCATCAATTCATGAACAAGCATTTATTTATTAGCTGTTCTCTCTCCCAGGAACATCTCCAACATACTAGCTCCTTTCCCCAACTTGTGAGTTTCTTCTAAGAGTCTGCATTTTGGGGAGAAGCCCAAATGTTCATGTTTCATTCCCCTCCCAGCTGTGCCCCTCTCTCTCCAAACTTTGCCATCACAGCCTCAAAGGCTACTCTCTATATTCTCCATTCAGCCCAATTTTCTATGTTTTCTTCTTCCTTTAGAGCATAAGCTCCTTGAGGACAGGAGTTGTCTTCCTTTTTGCTTTTATCATTTCCTCATACTTAGCACAGTGTAATGTATGTTTGCTGCTTATTTGCTTGCCTTCTTACTTACTGTGTATCAGGCACTGTGCAAAGCACCAGGGCCAAGCTGCAGGCATAAGGACAAAGCCAAGACATTAGCCAGTCTAGAACTCTAAGAGGTACATAGATACATGAGATCCCAGAGTTTGAAAATTGAAAGTGTCCTTAGCAGCCACCCAGACCAACCTATACCCAACAACAACAAACAAAAAATTTCCACAATACAAAACAAGTGATCATCTCTAGATACTATATTTAGAATTGCAATGGCCCCTAGCAGCTATTTAATCCAACTCCTTCATTTTAAAAATGAGGGGACTGAGCATCAGAAATCATTAAATGGCCTGACCAAAGTCCCATGGGTAGAGGAGCAGGATTCAAATCCAGGTCCTCTGACTTGAAATGCAAAGGTTTTTCCACTGCAGCAAGTTAATGAGAAAGCAAAATAATGTGGCCATTCTGTTCCAATCATTGGCATTATTTTAAGGAAATTGAGATGTGGAGAACAGGACCCTCTCTCACTGACCCTAGAGGAAGATGTTAGGAATATACACATTAATTTAGCTTTTCAAATCAATGGTTCGAAACCTCCCCTACCTATTTTCCCTCTGTGCCCAAGGAAAAGTGGAAACTAGCAAGGGTTTCTGGCTTCAACTAAGCTCCTCTGTCACAGACAGACTCTGCTGGGGCTGCAGACTTACCACATAACAGAGGGACACTGCACTGTCACCAGGAATGAATGCAAATCAATAGGCAAACATAAGAGTAAAATGAAGCTGCTGCTGGTAGAAAATTGCTCAGGATAAATGAGGACCAGATGGACATTTAAGGGGAGCAACTGTGAGAAGCCAGAATACATCAGAGGGCCACATTTTTTTTTGCATTGTTGCTAATGATAAAAAGCTATACGCAATATTTTGACTATTCAATGAGACTACATTCCCTCTACACCTCCTCCTCTTCCCCATTCTTTACCTCTTCCAAAATTATAAATATCCAAATACTTTTTGATTTGATGGTGTCTCTTCCCCTGATAATGATTTAATTCCATTCATGTGTTTTATGCCCATTCTACCTCTTGGTAACCTCAGAGAGAATATTTTCAGTAACATAATAAGATTCGAAGCCACATTGTATGAGGTTGATGAATAAGTAGGTGATAAGGAAATGGATAAAGTGAATGTAGATGACTCTTTATGGAAGTTTAATAATGAAGAGGAGAGATAAAGGGTAATAATTTAAGGGGATGGCAGGAGAAACTAAGAGAAGAGGAAGGGGAACTATTCTAGTTCTTTCTCTTTGTTATATTCCTTTGGCATTCAATACCCAAGGCAGTTGGATAGAGTAGAAAAGAATTATATTTAAAATCTAGTCTCTGCTGTTACTATTACATACGTGACTGGCAAGTCCCTTAACTTCTATATATCTTAGGGAAAACTTGATTTCAACTAACTACTAAACATCTGTTTGGATGGAGGAGTTATCACCATAGTAGTTTCCCATCTTGGCAGTTTCAGGAATTGTTCATGTGTTAAAAGTATGGTAATGACTATGGTATAGAGAAAAGAGGATTGGACTCAAAAAGTTAAAAGTTGCTTCTCTTCTCTGCCACTAACCAACCTTATGGTCTAAGGAAAGAAACGATGATAATAATAACTAACATACAATGCCTACTATGTGTCAGACACTATGCTAATTTGCTTCATGCCTCAGTTTCTTCATCTGTAAAAAGCAGATATTACTTGTACTATGTATCTTGTAGAGTTGTTATGCTTTACAAACTCTTAAATGTTATATAAGTGTGACTTGCTTATTTCCATTCTTACATTCTCCTGCTGCTTCCTTTTTCCCTTTCACTTCTCTCTACCATGAAACAATGAGCAGATCTATGGAAATGTTATAGTAGGCACGTCTCCTCATCCTAAAAAATCCTTCTTTTGATCCTGCTATTCCCTCAAGCTAACTTTCTCTGTCTCTATTCATTTTCACCATTAAATTCCTAAGAAAAAGTTGCAAACACTCACTATCTCCATTCCTTTTTCACCCATTATACTCATCAATTCCTTATAATCTGTCTTCTGATTCTATAGTGCTAATCCTAAAAATTCTATCTCCAAGATAACCAAAAACCTCTTAATTGACTAATTCAATGGACTTTCTTCAGTTCTCTCTTTCCTTGTTCTTGCTAAAACATATTCTCTCGTCTGGATACTTTCTTCTTTTGGTTTCTGTGATGCTGGGGTTTTTTGGTTCTACATTTCTAATGGCTTTTTCTTAGTTTCCTTAGTACATTAATATTTCCCCCAAGGGTGGGTGTTCTCCAAAACTCTTCCCTCAGCTCTCTCTGTCTCTCTGTCTCTTTGTCTCTCTCTCCTCTTTCCCCCCTATTGCTTTAAATGCCTCGATGAAAATGGTTCTCTTCTATGTAGCCAGCTCCAATCTCTCTCTCAACTTCCAGCCTTGAATTCTCCAGAGGCTGTTGAACATCTCTACCCATATTCCCCAGTGGCATCTCAAACTCATCATGTCAGAAATTAAACTTATCACCTTCCCGCCCCCCCACTGCTCCCAAACTTGCCCTTCCTCCCAACTCCCTTCTTTATGTTGATGGCACAAGTATTCCTCCCATTCACTGAGGCTCACAATTTGAGCTTTCACTGATGCTTCCTCCACCATCCCTGGCAGCCAATCAATCAGATGCCAAGTCTATTGCCTCTACCTCCACAATACCTACCCCATCCAACATCATCTTCATCATTCTATTCACACTGCTATCACTTTGGTTTAAGGCTTTATTACAGTTCACCTGGACTATCATAATACTCTTATAATACCCTTACAGCCTTCAGCCTCATCTTTCTCCAATCCATCTTTTACACAGCTGCCATAATAATCTTCCTAATTCATTTTTAATTCCTAATCATGTTACTTGCTAACTTAAAAATCTTTAATAACTGTCTATTGCCATAGATGACATGGTAGGTAGAACTCTGGGTCTAAAGTCAGGAAAACCTGAGTTCAAATTCCTCCTCAGGTATAATAGCTCCACGATCCTGAGCATATCACTTAACTTCTGTTTGCCTCAATTTCTTTAATTGTAGAATGAAGATACTAACAGCATCTACTTCCCAGGGTCAAATGAAATAATATTTCTAAAATGTTTAGCCCATTTCCTGATACATACGTAATGGCTTAAAAAATGTGCCTTCTTCCCTCTCCCTCCCATCGTTTATAGTATACAATATAATTTATTTACCTTGACATTTCCAGTCTGGCCCCATGTTTATTTGACTTCAATCACTCTCTGCCCAAGTCCCTCATTTTACAGATGAGGCCAAAAGAAAATCAAGTGACTGACTAAAGATTTTATGGGTTGTAAATATTAAAGACATTTGAATCAGGGTTCTCTGACACCAGAGGCATCTAAATGGTGCAGTAGATAGAGGAATCAGCTTGGAGTCAGGAAGACCAGCTTACATCTAGCCTCAGACACTTACCAATTATGTCACAGCCTCTGTCTCCCTCATTTTCCTTGTCTGTAAAATGGGGATAATAACAGTACTTATCTTCCAGGGTTGTTGGGAGGATCAAATGAAATATTATTTGTCAAATGCCTGGCCCATGGTAGGCACCAGATAAATGCTTATTCCCTCCCCTCCCTTCCCTTTTTTTCTGTTACACCACACTGTCTGCCCTCCCTAAACAAATGTCTCTTGAATTGAATCACGCAGGAGACATGACAGGAGGTTAATGAGAAAAATCAAGGCTGAGAATTTGGTAAAAAAGAACAATAACAACAACAACAACAAAATGAAAATGGAGCAGGATTGGAAGAAAATTACAGAGCTCTCCAGGGGCCACCGAGCTCCCTGCCCAGGACAGCTCCAACTCTGCTCACACTTCGGCACTGTGGCCCCATTGCTCCAAATCACCACGAATTCAATGAGGTCATTTCCTCCAGAAGGAATCAGGGATACAATGCATCTATGACTCTGTGCAGAAGGGAGGTTTGCTTGTTTCCCCTGTGACCAAATAATCTTCTCCGAGAGAAAAATGTCACTGTTTGTTATCAGGTGATGGAAGCAGCAAGACAAGTATATAGTTATTCAGGGGAAAGAATTGGGGGAAAAGTATAAAGTGCCTCATGTTAGAGAAATAGATTTTTGTTGATGCATGAGACTATGGCCAAATGATTGCCCATTCATTCTCTTGTGAGGAAAAGATTAGATATTTATACCATTGTGGTGCACGGAATACCAATGAAGGCCTTATTAGTGTGAGGGCATGTCGTTTTCTTAGAATCATAGAAAGTTAGAAATGGAAGGGAAGATTTTGGTGATCATGGAATTGAACACCTTCATCTCCCAGAAGGCAAAACTTAAGTCCAGAGATATATGATGATTTTTCCAGGGTCACGCAGCTACTTGATTAATATATTTTCTCTAAATCCCAGATTCTTAAATTCTGGTTCATGAATTTGGGGTCTTATAATTGAATGTGGAAGTTGCAAAATTATGATTTATTATCATTAAATGTTTGATTTGTATATCTATTTTATACACCTCTATACTCAGGGTCATGTCAAAATTTCTTGGGTGAAAAGAGATCATGAGTGGAAAAAGTTTAAGAAGCCCTATTCTAAGATATCTGAAGACAAAAAAAGAGGGGAAAAATAATAGATGTAGCCTTGTCACAAAAAGGAATTTGGATCTACAAGAACCCAAAAAGACTTGATGGATTAGTCAATATATTTGCAAGATATTTTTAGGGTAGAGAAGAGAGAAGTGAAGGGTTCCTCTATCTGTTTTGTGAGCACAGTGGCCTATAAATTCAATTCCTTTGAGGTTCCAGAGAGAAGGACCAAGCTTCTGTTGTGAAAGGTTTAACTGGGAAATAGTGAGAACTTTTACTCCTGTCCTGGAGTTACTAACTTCATCTGATGAGCACAAAGCACTAATGAAACCAAGGTCAGATCTTTTAATGGTACCAGTACTTCTCCCAAGTCCTTCACAAAACTCCTAACTCTACTTATACAGATAGAGACCCATTATTTCTTATCCAGGGAAAGACTGAGTGGGAGAATGTGGATCAACACAGACTTGGCAAATGCAGATCCATTCACTATCTGCAGAAAAATTAAAGGCCCAGGGTCTACTACCACACCTAGTTCCCAAAGAACAATCCATTTTTCCTTGGGTAACCTTGTTGTTTAGTCATGTTTATGACCCATAGACTATAGCACACCAATATTGTCCATGGTAGGTAAACAGTTTTAATGTACTAAATCCATGAGGCTTTCTTGGCAAAGATATTGGAGTGATTTGTCATTTCCTTCTCTAGTGGATTGTGTCAAACAGAGGCTAAATGACTTGCTCAGGATTACACAACTAGTGAGTGTCTGAGATCAGATTTGAATTCAGGTCCGAGTCACTTAGCTGCCAAGTAACATTAGAGAAAGGCTAATGGTGATGCCTTCTCCTATTTCACATGGATTTCTAGCTAAGTTCTTTCTCAGGAAAGTCAAGCACTTTTTTTATTCCTTGGACCCAAAGCAACTGCTTCTAACTCCCAACCTCCAGATGCCACTGGCACTAGAATACATTTTAAGACACTGAATCTGGGCTTCAGTATGTGGGGAGCAGCAGATCCCTGGCTCACTCACTCTGAGATTAGGCTTTGTCCAACCTGCCAGGTACTCTGAGATCTTTCCTCCCTCCTGGTCTGCTTCCTAGTTATTCCAGGGCTAGAGAAGTCTACATGATAATCCTATTAGTCATCAGCAAAAGTGATTCATCACATTGATGTTCCCTGCTCCACCAAGAAATGCCTTCACTCCTTTCTTCTCCCTGCCTTTCCTTGTCAATTAGGGAAGCAAAGAGATTGTCGCTGATTCCTGAGTGTTGCTCTTGACCCAACCCAGACACAGCTGGAGTGTTTGCTCTCTACAGCCTCAGTTGGCTCACATTTGGTACACAGAATACTAAGGGTTAAGCAGTTCCGCCCACCCTGAAGCTATAGGAAGGAACTGGAGGAGCACAGTGCTGGAGCCAAAGAATAATGAAGATAATGAGCCCGGACTCAAGAGACTGGGGATAAATGAAAATCCAGGAAAGGCAATCAGGCTGCTGTGCAGCTCCCTGCCAATTGGCTGCTAAAAAGGCTAATGTAGAAGTCCCCTAGTCTGACCCCAGCCCTAGACCTGACTGAGCTGAGGGCAGGGAGTGGGGCAACTGGCAGTGATATGGGGGCAGCCATGGTGGCTCATTCAGCCTCTGAGTTGGGTTGGGGCTGGTTTTACTTCATCTATTATTCAGAGCAGGCTGGCGAGGCAGCCTAGGCTGCAGGCTGGGAAAGAAATTGTCTCTCCTCTGGGCAAGCAGCCTGAGAACAGTTCCTGGTTTTCCCTCTTGGGACTTGGCTGTGGATGGGGATTTGTCCTTTGACCTTTTAAAGATGACTTTCTCTGCTTGTACCTTTTTCAATTCTAGCTATGATCCTTTCTAATAAGATTTGTGATTTAACTGGCATAGGGAGCTCCTGTTGTGAAGACTCCCCCTATATCCCCCCAATTTTACTGATTGGAAATGTATCAATAGTTTAGAATCTTAGAGAGATGCCTCAAGGTACTGAAAGTTTAAGCTACATTGTTTTATGGATTTATATCTGGGAGGAAAAAACTTCAGAGGTTATTTAATCCATTCTTTCATTTTTCACTCGAAGAAACTGAGACCAAAGGGGTTAAATGATTTTTCTGTCAGAACACATTTTAAGTGACATATTAAGGACTTGATCCAGCACTCTTTTCCATCTGGAGCATGAAGTGACTTGCCTCTGCTCAGGTAGCCTGTATGTATTAGAGGCAAGACTTCAAACCAGGTTTTCTTGCTGCTTATACTGTGTCAATAATGGGGGTCCTATGGGTACAGTCTCAGAGTTGGAAGAGATCTCATAGGCCATCTTGTCCACTCATTCATGGACAGAAATCCCCTTTACAATATCCCTGATAAATGATTCACTTAAAATGGAAGTAACCAGGTGGTCAGTGTTGGCTCTGGAGTCAGGAAGACCTGAGTGAGTTCTAATCCTGTCTCAGAAACTAACCCTGTGACTCTGGAAGAATTTCTTAACCTTTCTCAATAATAGCTTACTCATTTGTAAAAAGGAAGATTAAAATAGCTCCTCCTTCTAAGTGTTATTATAAAAACCAAATGTGATTCTCGTATGTAAAATAATTTGCAAAATTTAAAGCACTACATAAATGTTAGCTATAATAATAATTATTATTATTACCATAAAAGTCCTTTCATATTGGGAAATTTACTCCCTCCTGTCCACTTTAGGGACAGGTCTGATTGCTAAGAAGTTTTTCCTTATTTTGATCTTAAATTTCCTCTTCTGCACCTTTCACTTATTATCTACTAGGTTTCTTTCCTTTATGTTCAAACAGCTTAGGCGTCTATGTCTTGGTTTGTAGAAGATCATAATAACCCTTCCCATGGACAGCCTTAGATACCTTTTTTCAAACTATTCCATCTCAGTGGGCAACCCCTGTTTTTCTACGGTGGGTCTGGTCTGGTTGATTTGTGAAGTCTCTTCCAGCTCTGGCTTTGAGTTATTTTGTAATCATTCTTCTACATGGCAGCCCTTTACAACCTTCAAGATAAACTATCATATTCCTCACTAAGTCTCCTCATCTCTAAATGAAATATCCTAACTTTCTTCAACTGCTTCTCATAAGATATGGCCCCAGATCCCCTTATCATTCCTTCTCTGGATGTGATCCAGTTGTTCAATATCCTTCCTAAAATGTAGCATCGTGACTGAAACACAAAGTCCCAGGTGTATTCTGACCAAGACTGAATATACAACTTCCTTACCTTCAGTAAGTACATTTTTATTCCCATTTTATAGTCAAAGCTTGAGAGACTAAAGGACTTGCCTTAAATTATAAATATTAGAGTCAGTATTCTGGCAGCCAAGTTCTTATGGTTCTAAGACTAGTGTTCTATTCATAATACCATGCCAACTATCAGCCTACCTTTATGTGTTTAACTTTTATCTCCTGTTAGGTTATTAACTCTTTGAAGTTCCTGAGTCTGTCTTTAAGTATTCCAAGTCTGTGTGCCAGTCTATCTATCTATATCTATTTATCTATCTACCTATGTTCAAGCCTTACTGACTGATTGAAGAGTCAGAGAAATGAGCATTTTATAAATTTTGCTCAGTTTCCCTCTCACCCACCCTGTCCTACTATACACAAAGAGATAAAAGCTGAGAATCTTCAGACTTAAGCTTTGCACTTTGAAGTGATATTTAAAGCCTCTAGTCAACGATGCTTGGAAAATTTCTAGTATCAATGTGATTTTATGAGTCACAGCTATGGATCTATCATTGGTCAATTGCTGGTCTTGCGCCTACCATGTGAAGAAGTGTGGGAGCCACTAAGGAGTGTCCTTTGGCCTGAATAACTAGGAGTGAGAAAGGAATGAAGTTTTCTCCAAGCAAGCCAGTCCAGGGAAGCAAATTTCCCCTGGATATACATGACTGAGGTCAGATAGGACACAGTTTTTTCACTAGGGCAGCCTGGGGTGATGTAGATGCAAGTCTAGGTCTATCCAAAGGAAGTTGTTATCTCTCTTGTTTCTCAGATTTTCAGCCCAGAGCCAAAGCTTCACTCTACAAAAGCTATTGAAAAAAGCAAGCCCCACTGCCTCTCTCTTTATTTTATCTCCACCCCTGTACAGTTATTCCGACCCTGTTCTCAGTCCTGGCTCTGAATACCCCAGGAAACCTTTTCTGATTAGTCCAAATAAAATCCTATTCACTACTTTAGTATATAATACTACTACAAACAATAATAAGCACTAACATTTACATAGTGCCTACTATAGACTAGATATTATGTTCAGCACTTTACAATTATCATCTCAACAATCTTGGGAAGTGGGTGTTTTTATGATCCTCATTTTACAGATGGGGAAACTGAGGCAAATAGAAGTTAACTAACTTCCCCAGACTCACATAGCTCGGAAGTATTTAAGTCTGGATTTGAACTCCAGTTTTCATAACTAATTTTCCTGTGCTCTATCCACTGCTTAGGAACCCATTAGTCGGTATGTGTTTACATATCTCACTGGAAGTCTTCTTAGTTATTTACCTATTAGCCTGGATCTTTTCCAGGAAGAAGTGCTATATCCTTATTTCTATCCCCATCCTTCAACTCCTCACAATTCAGGACAGGGACCGGAGAATAGAAGGGTTTGGCTTAATACCAAGAACAACATTAGCAGGAAGAAACTAAAGGAAAAAGGCAGAAGGTGAGTGCTTATGACAGAACCCCATACTGCTCCTCTTGAGTGACAGGTTTCAGGAGGAAAAGGAAACCAAAGGGACAGGACTGGATGGTCTCTAAAGTCTCTTTCCAGTTCTGATAGTCTATGAATTAGCAGCCTAAAAAGCAAAGAAAATACCTCCATCCCCAGATCCTTTGGTAAGTTCAAACACACAGGGATCCATTCCACGGTTGCCCTTAGCTGTGTCACCATATGCCCACTCTAATTTCCCACTAAAATTATAGATCTTCATTTTTTCCTGCTGAGCAAAGAGGGGGAGGCAGATGGTTTAGGATGATGGTCACTATTAAGTGCAGGGTCGTATCAAATGTAAAGAGGAAGAAAGCACTTGGCTTCATTAACCCCTTGACCTTGTTGTTTCCTTATGTCAGAATATTGACTCTCCAATACCGTGGACTCCCCCAAATCCCAGAAAGAAGTTCAGAATTCTCTTTAAGGACTGCCATTTTTGAGAGGCCCCAGCCATATTCTTCACTTTATTTGTGGCTCAGCTCACTCTAGAGACTATTCTATATTTTTACTAGCTGCCTCCTTCCCTTTACTTCTAGCATAGGAAAACCTCTCTATCCATCTTCTACTTCCAAGCTCCCCTTTATATTCTGTATTTCCTTATTACAATCTAGCTTTTTGAGAGTAGGAACTCCTTTTTTTCTTTTATTTGTATTGCCAGGACTTAGGACAGCTCCTGACACATAACAGGCACTTAATAAATTGCCTGACTATCTATCTATCTATCTATCTATCTATCTATCTATCTATCCATCCATCTGTTTATTTATCTCTATCTTTTGGGGAGATTATATTTTACATTTTTTAAGAGAAGAAAGGTACACTGAAATGATACCCATCAGCCTGACATTCTGGAGATTTATGACTATAATTAGAATCTATAGCTCATTTCCTTTTGTTGTTAACATTAACATGTTTGGCGTAAAAGCCAGAGAAATAAGTGCTTTTTCTAAAGCACCATGATGGAGTCGGAGACCATTTGAGCTGGAAGAGATCTTGGAAGTCAGTGCAGTCCCCATACTTTACAAATAAAAAAGCTCAGAGAAAACTGAAGATAATTACCCATGATCACATACACCTCCTAAATAACAGAGTAGATGCTAGATCCAGGTCTTCTAGCTCCCAGTTCTATACTTGCTACTTCCCTTCCTTAAAGACCTTGCCTCCTTGCCCTCTTCCCTCACCTCAAAGCATAAGGCATAGAGTGTGATTAGTACTGTTTTTCACTCTAGCTACTTCCCCTTCTCCCTTTCTCATCTAACTCTAGACTGCTTGGGACTCTTGAAAAAGGCAGGAAGATGAGGAGTTCATTAGGGTCACCACCACACTGCGTATTTATGGTGCCAATTACAAATTCTCATCCCCTGCCACAGAACAGAATCCACAGTAGGATTAGCCGTGCAGTACATACGAGGGTCTAAGGCCTTCTCAGCAATAACGACAATATTACAGAGATGTTGGCAAACCCAGATGACGGCTTTTCCATTATAATGATAAATCTACAGCTTTATATAGAAATAATAAGACTGGGCCAGGGTAGGGGGGTAATGCAAAGGTAAGGAACAGCCCTTATTTTTGTCAATATAAGTATGTGAAGGAAGGTAAGAGGAAGCTGGGAAATGTGAGAAATAATTGGTGGTCCTTCCTGAAGATAAACAGAGGCAACACAAGCTGGGAAGGCGAAAGAGTCTTCTGCTTAGGACCACAATTGTTTGGGTATCCTCAAAGCATGGAGAAAGGTAATGACCACCTAAGAATCTGAGTTTCTATGATTCAGTGTATGGTAAAAGAGAACTGACAGGCTGAAGCAGAAAAAACAGTCTGCTTGTCTCTAACCAATGTAGAGTGAAAATTCTAATTAAACAGGCTCTGAATTTTTGAGGGGTGAGAGAGAGTGAAGGTGAGTACATGTACCT
Organism: Sminthopsis crassicaudata; assembly: GCF_048593235.1. Lineage (NCBI taxonomy): Eukaryota > Metazoa > Chordata > Mammalia > Dasyuromorphia > Dasyuridae > Sminthopsis > Sminthopsis crassicaudata. Next base: position 432,839,820 of record NC_133620.1, read on the forward strand.
TGAGGCTCTGTTTACTTTGTTGTCTAAAGGAACAGTTTTTGAAATTTTTGTCTAAATGTCTACTGAAAACCACTTCTCAGGGTGCATTTTATTTACCATCCAGTCACTGAAAATGAATGGGAGAATGACTTTATAATCCTGAACTTTATAGTCTGAGACTAAGGTGAATGCTGCAGGTACCGGTAGGCACCTGTCCCTTTCTTTACCTGTTTGAATCTCTTGCAGCAAGAGTGAAAAGCAATATCCAAAGAAGACATCTGATCCCAAAGCAAATCTGCTCTCCTTGGTCTTCAAGGCTTCTAAATACCAAAGCACCTCCAATTCCCAAAAGCAGCGTGAGACAGTCAGGACAGTATTGGATTTGAAGGCAGAGGACGTGTCCAAATCTCAATTTTACAACATGATGTCTCTATGGTCTTGGGTAAGTAGCTTCATTTTTTTCCTCATTTCAAAACTGATGGGGTTATACTAGATGGTCCCGAAAGTCTTCCCCAGCATGAAATCTATGATTCCTATGTCACCCTTCCCCCCCCTCATTACTTTGTCATTTTCTAACATGGCATTTGCATCCAGCCATATCATCCTGCTTGCCACTCTCCATACACAGCTTATCCATTCTAACTTCTGCTTTTCACCAAGCCATATTCCAATCCTCTTTCAACATCTGGTTCGATATTCATTGTATCAAGTGCTATGAAATATTTCCTTTAGGAAACCTTCCCTGGTTCTGAATCAATAGAATTGATTCCAATTCTGATCCTTTCCTTACCATGCAAGTGTTTTTAGTATTTATGCACAGCATTCCCACTAAATCATGCTGCATTCATCCATGGATTCATTCAAATGCAATGAACTTAGGAATAGTATACCTGGTTTCAAGTCCCAATTTGGCTACTGACCATCAGCTGTGGGTCTTTGGATGAAGCTCTTAAGTTTTCTGACAATTGATTTCCTCATCTGCAAAATTGGGGATAACCATACCTGCAATATTTACCTCAAAGAGATGTTTCACAAATTATAAAATGTTACATAAATGAATTATTTTTGTAAGTAGCAGTATTAGTAAAAGGAAGACTGTTGGAATTAAAATACAAAGATCTAGGTTCAAGTCTTGACCCCATTAACACTTACTAGGCTGAGGGTCTTTGCAAGTCCCTGGACCTTTCTAAATTTGTTTTCTCAGCTGAAAATGGGGATAATTATACTTGCAGTTCATTCCTTACAAATATGTTGTGAGGAACATGCTTTAGAAACTAGGAAGTGGGATCCTATGTAAGCTATTGCTATGGAACCTTTTCCAGAGTGAGAAGTAATATGATTTGGTAACTATAGAACTGGTTTCAGTATCAGAGAATGTGATGGAGAGAGAATATGAGAGAGAGACTGCAAGAGAGAGAAATGAGAAACAGAGAGAGACAGAGACAGAGAGCAAGAAAGACACGTACACACACAGAGAGGGAGATAGAACCATTTGAGGCACTAACAGGGAAAATAAGATTCTACGCAGGACATGATCCCCTGGGAATGTCCCAGTTTTGTTAGAGCAATAAGACATAAGTAAATTAATAGAATATTATACCAGGCAGGATATGATTATTTGCTCCAAAAAAAGAGTGATATACAGCAGTGATGTCAAAGTCCAATGGAAAAGGGGCCACCAAATTGTCCAGAAGGATCTCTGCAGGCCACATACTGATTTAGAAAACCACATATTAACAACATTTTATTTAACTCATTAAATATTTCCTAATTACATTTTAATCTGGTTCAGACTGCATTCAGGACGGTTGCAGGGGCTCATCATATGGCCCAATCCATCTAAAGAAGGGGGTGAAGGGAGATGAAAGGAGCAATAGAAAGGCTTCATGGGAGAGATGGGGGAAGAAGACCATTGCAGGTGAGGGAAATATGAGATGAAGCCTGGAAGTAGGTATGAGCAGAGTGAGTTTGATGGAATGGATGAGTCTGGGTGGACAAAGGGTTAGCATCCAGACAAGGTTGGATGGATAGGCTAAGCTTACAGCACTGTGCAAGGCAGACTTTTTAAGCAGGAAGTAAAATGATGAAAACAATGCTTCAGGAGGATTAATCAAGCGCACGTGCAGGAAGAATGAGAAATGGAGAGACACCACAGGCCAGTCCCTCATCTCTATCCATCCCCTCAGTAACAACTCCAGTTCTTTGGGTATTCCATCAATGCTATAGACAGGCTGACTTGGGCCTTCTAGGCCAGGGGAAAACTGGGATTTCGAAGAGTCAGCACAAACCAAAAAGCTTGCTTGCCCTCTCTGCTCTCCTCCCTCTTTTCCCCCCCAAAGTGGCAGGGGATGTATCTTAAGGCGGGCAGTGTGATCTGTTCTTGGAAGAGGCACCCACCTTCTGCCAGGCTCACTTGAGAATAATGAAACTGGCCAGCATTCAGGGAAGCAGAGCAAATCTGGGGAATCATTCTGCCCAGAGGAGACCCTGAGACCTGTGTGAAATAGAGTCATTCCTTCAAAGTAGGGATTCTAAATCTATGGCTGTCTGGTGAACCCTGTCTTAAAATAATGTTTTAAAATTCATAAAATATATAGGATTACAAAGGAAACCAAAGGTTAGTGAATAAAAGATTTAATTGTCTTCCCATCAGAGTTCACAGATTCACTAAAATCTATCTACAGACTCCTTAGGGGAGTTAAAATTAAAAAGTAATGATAATGATGATGATGATGATGATAGCTAATATTTATAGAGTGCCTACTATGTGCCAAGTACTGTTCTAAGATAATTATGTTCTCATCTGATCTTCACAACTCTGGGAGGTAGGTGTTGTTATTACCCCCCATTTTACAACAATCAGTCTCTAACACCCATAATACTTACTAGACATTAACTTTCCGTCCAGCCTTATGGATACAGGGTTCTGAAGGTGGGAGCCACAGGCTTGGATTCTGGCTCTTTCGTGACTTAGGGCAAGTCCCCTTAAACTCCCTAAGCCCGAGACTTCATTTGTAAAAAGAGGAGGCTGGACCACATGACCTCTCAGGTCCATCTCATCTTAAAGCTGATGATCCTACACTTCCAATGTTTCATCAGGGTGAGGCAATATCCCTGGGTCCTTGAAAGCTTAAGTTCCAAAATATCAAAGCTTCTTCACATGTGGGCCTGACTTTCTGGCAATGTGGCTAGGCCATTAGGTCAAGATCAGCCCTACTTGTCTTTGAAGTCAGAATCACAGAACATTGATACTGGAAGGGATCACGTATTCAAATCCTGTCATTTTTCAGGTAGGTCTGGACTTAAAATCTGGTCTCAGACCCTTATTACCTGTGTGACCTTAAGCAAGTCACTTAACCCTATTTGCCTCAATTTCCTTATCTGTAAAATGAGCTAGAGAAGTAAATGGCAATTTTTTCTAGTATCTTTGCCAAGAAAATCCTAAATGAGGTCACAAAGAGTCAAACATAACTGAAATTACTGAACAATTTTGCAGATGAAGAAACAGAGACTTAAAATGCTAGTGACTTTTACTCAAGATCACCCAGCCAGTGTAACAGAGCAGGGATCTAAGGGACCTCTAAATTTAGTTCTGTTTCTACTGCAGGACTGACTGAAATCCTCTTTCCTCTCCCAAATCTTCTCCCTGACATGGAAGCAGAAAGAGGACAGACAATATTGCTTGGAGCACAAGTGACACGTCATCCTGCCCTTCTGCCCCTGTGCTGGGGCAGATGCCTGTTGCCTTTTCTTGATTACTGTCCCCTGGGAATTCCCCTGCAGACTGTATAAGTAGAGGGTGGGGATAGACTTTCTCCCCAGGATGTATACAAGTCACCATAATGGATTCTGTCCCTTGGGAGACTGAGAAGCAAGAGCAGAAACAGATGTAAACTTCTAAGTGATTTATAGACAAGAGCTCCTGGGCTCTGGGCCGACTCTGATTTGCCGTTCCTTCCTCCTTGCCTTCCTTGCCTTGCTGCCTGTGCTGTAGGGGAGGTAATGTTGGGAAGGCAGAAGGAGCAGAAGTGTTAGGAAGCCACATATGGCTAGCCAGGAGCCCTGGGGGTGGAGAGAGCCATAGGTCTTTGGGAAAACAAATGGACAACTCCAAGCATTCCTCCCTCCATGATTGGCAGCTGGAGCCACCATCAGCTCTGGAAGTTGTATGTGTGTGTGTGTGTTCATGTAATAGATTGATGCTGCCCCATTGTTGCCTCTCAAGGGTAGAAGCAGGGGCCATCAAGAAATTTATTGGTTTTTTTCTTGTTTTGTCCCTTTCTCTATGTGTCTATGTCTATCTCTTACCAACCTTTCCCTACAGGTTAGGATGATTCCCAATTAATCAATCAATAAGTATTTATTAGGCATTAACTACACAGCAGGTCCTTTGCTTTGTACTGGGGATATTAGGATAACAATGTAAGAATTCCTGCCCTCAAGAAGCTTACAATCCTCTGGGATCTTTATCAACTATACTTTAGCAGTTCAATTTAGCTTCCATTTATTGATTATCTTCTATGAAGAGGAAGAATTAAAGGTGGAGAGAATGTCAGAGGGACTCTGGGAAAAGGAAAGCCGGTAACCGCTAAAGGAACCCTATGACAAGCTAAGTGACTGGAGATGCTCACCCAGCCAGCACAGCCAGGTTCTGCACGAGACTTAGCACTAAACATCAGGAAGGTGCAACAATACCAAAGTTAACCGTATTTCACTCACTGTCTACCTGAATACACCAGCTGACCTGCACCAAGGGACTCTGAAGACATAATGTATACCACGCCAGAGACACTCAGGAACAGTTCTCTGCCACTTGGAAGAGTCTACCACCATTGTATAGGACTGACCATATCTGGGAAAAGTAGGTAGTTGAGGGTCATAGGGATCAGGACTAAAGCGTCAGGTCTGTGGCTCTTTGGACTAAAAATCTCCCACTTGAAACTCGCTTCCCATCTTTTTGTCAATAATGTCCTTCCCTATCTTCAAAACCCCGTTTGAGACTGGGTGCCAGAAAGCCTCCTCTGAATAATCTCAATTCATTGGAATCACTTTAGCTCCCGACATATGTGTACAGCTCCCGACAGTTCTCCTAACTTCCCCCTGTTTCCATGAATTTCCATTTCCTATTAAACCTTAGAGCTCACCAAGAACAAAAGCCATAACTTTTTTTTCTTTTTTTTTGCTGCTGAAGCAATTGGGGTTAAGTGACTTGCTCAGGGTCACACAGCCAGGAAGTGTTAAGTATCTGAGGTCAAATTTGAACTCAGGTCCTCTTGACTTCAGGGCTGGTGCAATATCTACTACATCAACTAACTGCCCCCATGACTGTTCTTAATCATTTTCCTGGCATTAAAAAAAAAAAAAAGGCCATGTGATCTCTGTGTATTGTTATCTGGTAGACTCTTGTCTCGTGGGTGCATGAATTATACATCCCAGTTCTAAGATGGGAAATCAAGGCACGGTGGGTAAAAAGAAATCTCAAAATATGAAATGAGGCAGGAACAAAGGCACTGATATAAATTAAAATTCTCTTTCTATGCTCCAACCTTTTGGCTCTGTTTTGATTTCTACAACTTGGAACAGGTTCAGATGGCACCCATGGGAAGAGTGTCCAATGTCCCTTGCTTCTCCCTCCCTATTTTGGAGGTTATCCAACAGACCATCAGAAAACAGCCTACTGCCTTCCAAGAGCTGTCAGCCCTACCCCAAGAAACTGCAGACAATAGAAAGAGGTACTCACGCTGGTGGCGTACTGAATGTCCTTCCAGATAGAGGTCTCTCGGGACAGGTCAGAAGCCTCAAAGAGGTTGTCCAAGATAACCTCCCCGATCATATCGTGGCGGGAAAAGCGGTCGAAGTCGAAGACGCTGAGATGGAGCTTCCGGTCAGCCAGCTCCTCGTAAGGAACAGGGAAGTGGAAATTCTCGTCAAAGGTGGGATTCAGGGTCTTGCGATGGACGCGGGTCTGCAGCTTGCACTTGCGGTCGGGCAGGAGGTAGATCTTGACGTAGGGGTCTGAGCTGCCACAGAAGTCCTTGGCAGGGAGGTCAAAGGCCTTCAGGATCCGGACCACCAGAGTCTCGTTCTCGTAGTCGTACTTCAGGCTGAAGTTGATCTTCCCGCAAGTCTTGGCAGCCTCGTTCTTGCCCTCCTCATCATCGACGGACTTTTGTTTGTACAGCTCGGGCTTGATGCGGCCGATGCTGGTAGGCTGCTCGGCTGCAGGTGGGGGGTCATTGCCATAATCCACACTGGAGACGTGCATCTGCCGGGGCAGGTGGCGCTTAAAGGAGGTGTGCCTGGGAGTGGGCAGGGAAGGGGAAAGAGAGGTCAGGGCTGCAGTCAACAAACCTTTAAGTACCTACTATGTGCAAGCTCTGAATTAGATACAGGAAATTCAGAGTTGAAAAATGACAATTCTTGGGGCCACTGGTTGGTGCAGTGGATAGAGCATCAGCCCTGAAATCAGGAGGATCTGAGTTCAAATCTGGTCTCAGACACTTAACACTTCCTGGCTGTGTGACCCTAAGCAAGTCACTTAACCCCAATTGCCTCAACAACAACAACAAAAAAATGACATTTTTTTGCCTTTAAGGATTCAAAATCAACACATTTTAAATCAATGAGCATATATTATTCATTCACTGACAGGTGCTAGGGGAGATACAAAATTTAAACAGAACATGATCACTGTCTTCATGGGGCTTACAGAACAGAAAGGAGATGTGGCCTCTACATAAATAAATCAAGCATCTAGGATAGCAGAATGGTTGGAGTGTTGGACTTGAAATAATCAGGAAAATTAAATTTAAAGCCTAACTCAAATACTTTACAGTCTATGTGATCTTAGGTAAGTTCACATAACCTCTCTGAACCTCAGTTTCCTTATATGTGAAATAGGATAATAGCAGTAAGGACCAAAAATATGATGTAATGATGATATAATGATAAGATGATATAATAAATGAAATTTAAATAAATATCTAGAAAGCATTTATTAAACATTCAAGTGCAATATAAATGCACTTACAATTACTTACTGTTACTTTTGCCAATAGTAATGGTGCAAAGCTGCATAAATGTAAAAGGTTTTTTGCTCCTACAATTTCTGTTCCTATACTGAGCAGAATTGGGAAAATTGTGTGTCAGAGTCAATAGAGTACTTGGAAACAGGCCATTTGCAATCTGCTTGACTCTTAAAAATTCCTCTGTCTTCATTGGAAATATGGAAATAATAATGAGTGTACAACCTAGGTCAGCAGCATTATGAGAAAATGGATCCCAAAGTCCTATAGAAATGCCTTTTTCATGGAAGAGTTGGTATTTGATTTGGATCTTAAACATTGTATGAGAAGGCAAACAGGGTGGTGGAGGGTCTGAGGAGTAGAGAAGGCATTTCAGGCATGGGGAACAGCTGGGGTAAAGGTTTGGCAGGAGAAAGCACAGGAGTGGGCAGTATAAGAGAAGTAACCCAAGTTGGAGATACAGGAGGCATCCAGGAGGTGCTGTGGATGGAGAATTGGGCCTCGGACACTAGTTAGCTGTGTGACCTTGAGAAAACCCCTATTTGTCTCAGTTCCTCATCTGTAAAATGAGAACGGACTGGAGAAGGAAATGGCAAACCAGTCCAGTGTCTTTTCCAGGGACTTTGTCCTTGTCATGTAGAATGAGACACAATCAAACAACAGAATGAATATGCAGAGATGAATAGTATTGGATAACTCTGGAAAAGTAGGGAGCTCATAGATTGTGGATGCCTTGAACTTAATGGTGAAGTTTTGGGATTTGGGGTGGGGTTTTTGTGCACAGTAACAACACCGGATCTATGAAGAAGGAAGATCAATGAAATGAAGGATGACTTGGAGCTTGGAGGAGGGAGCACATGACAGGGAGATGGGAAGACCCATTAGGAGAATATTAAAATACTCTAGCTGAGTGGTAATGAACCTGCACAACCTATGGGAGGGGCCAATCCAGGTAATGATATGGTAAGGAAAGAAAAGAGGTAAAGCAAAAGGTTAGGAGAGATGGGAAGAAGAAGAGAGATCCCTTTCAGTTCGGGAAAAAGGAAAGCTTCATTCAGGAGGTAGAACCTGTGTTGGTCCCTGAAAAAGTAGGTTTTCAACAGGCAGAAATGGGATCCATGCTGGTTCTCTGGTATTCCAAGCCAAAGATACAAGGGTAAGAGAAGGTAGGATGAGACCAAAGCTTGAGAGAAAGAACTCTCAGGTATACACAATGATGAGACATCCCTCATCACTTCCCAACAGCCCTCATTGATGAACTGCTTCAATAATCACAATATTGCCCTCTTAGCTAACATGCTGGTGGTCTTTAAATATTCCCAAGGCATTTTCAAAACTTTATATTTTTATGTAGTTAAGGAGAACTACTTTGTCTCATCTTCAAATGAGATATTTGTAAAGTGCATAGCACAGGGTCTGGCACATAGTAGGCACTTAATAAAAGCTCCTTCCCATTCCCCTTTCCCTTTCTCTGCACCTTCTCAAAGGGTGAGATGAGGGGAAGAGGAGGTCTGTGTTTGAAGGAGGCAGGAGGGTAGACTCCTTACCTGATGGATGAGGCCGGCTCTGTGGTCTGCCGCTGCAGCCTTGTGTGACGCATGATGTGCTCCTTAACCGACATCTGCACTTCTGCCGGGATATCCGGCGACGTGTGGCTGATCTTCACCGCCGCCTCCAGGAAGCCAAGGGCGTTGGGGTCCTTCACCTTGTCGGCCATCGTATCTCTGAGACTGGGGCTGGGACTCTGGGGGGCCGCCAAGTTAGGGTTAGTAGAAGAGGGGCTGGAGGCCTCCTTGTTCCTCCAGGGCATCCAACACAGCTTCCAAAAGAGAAAGAAAAATACTGCCACCAAAGCCACGCCACACACAATAACTACCACAGCAAGGAGGCTGACGGAGGCGCCTACCAGCAGGGACAGGGCAGGCGGGGGAGACAGAGACAGACAGAATCGGGGGAAGGAGATGGCCAAGGGGGCAAGGGGGCCAGGGGGAAAGGGGAGAGGCGTTGGCAGGAGAAGCAGGGAGGGACCACACATGGGGACAAAGAAAGGAGAAAAGAAGAGAGTGGTCATGAGAAAGCTGCCAGGTCAAAGGGAAAAAAATGGTTTTTCAGCCAACTCTCAATTTTCCATCATGTGGATTATCTGCAGAAATGGTTTTGCCCCAAATGAGGTTGCCCTTATCACCCGGTATACATACATCTAGGCTGCCTCCTCTCCCTAGTGACTGTTATGTTCTCAAAGTATGAAAAATAAATTGATTAATAGCTAAACAACATGAACACTCAGTGAAGACTGAACTGAATTCTATATTTTGTCACCCACAGCACCTAACTAAGTGCTGATCAGGTGAGAGATTTAATGCTGTTGAGTTGAAATGTGCTACTTCAGAATGTGGCATTTATTATAAAATAAAAGGATAGACTCCCCCCCCCCCTTTTGTGATAGTAGTAGGGATTATCTGCTATTTGAGATTATACTATTGTGACTTGTTTCCATTCATGGGGATAATTGAGAGTCTTACCGGAAAACCTCATTTAGATGTTATGGCAGGTGACCTCAGACAGCACCCGAGAGTTACTGCTGACCCATGAAATCAAGCCAGATGAATCCCTCCCTTCCTCCCTTCTTCCTCCCATCACACCTCAGGAAGAAGTCCCTCTCCCCAACCCCCCACTGCTGCCCAAGGAGAGGGCTTGCAAGGTAAAGAATGGAGGTTACATCCTAGAGACAATAATGACCAAACCACCCATATTACCCCAACAACCAAACCAAGGGCATTCCCAGCACACCTGGGGTAGGTACTGACTCTGGACAGAAAGGCTAGAGGAGACCCAGAACAGGAGGAAAATGAATATTTTTTTTTCCCCTGCGAACCTCTGCGCAGCATTAAGGCTTTATCAAAGAGCCTTTGTTTCTTGTTCAAACTCTAGCAAACAGCTACACTTGCAATGGCTCTCCATTTCCTCATATTTTTAGTAGATCATTGTTATGGTCCCTTTCAGCTTTAATATTCAATGATTCTATAAACCTGAGACAATAAATGAACGCTAAGACTCCATGGGAGCAAGTTAAATAATCTGACACCATAAACCTAAAATGAGTCCTTCTCAGCCCTAAACTTCCTCCCCTGGAGTGTCTGGGGTTAGCAAAGGCCCTTCAATCTGCAAAGCCCATTGGATGACTCAGAAGAGAGTAGCAAAGGTAGGTTTGTACATATGGTGTTGTTATGATTGAGAGCACCGAGACAATCATAACACAGCTATTACACAACCCTAAGTCATTATGTGAGGGAAATAATAAAATAACAAAACATGTGCCACAAATTCAGGGATAGGGAAGTGGGGTGATTGTCTGGGGAGGGCTACATTGGGGCAGATAGATCCCCAAAGGAACTGGGACTGGCCTCTCCCCAAAGAATAGTCCAGCAGCCTGGAAAACTGATTTTCTGGTCCCTTTTAAAACCCACACTTGGGCTTTGCAAGCCAAAACACATCCAACAACAATTCAAGGCAAAAATCAGCTAAAAAGATGTCCTTATTTTAAGTAGTGGGGCGTTTCTAGATACTTCACATCTGTTCCCTGTTACAGTTGTTCTGGATATAATCCCTAAGAATATGAGTCACCTTAAAACACAAGGTATTTCTAGGGCTTCATTTCCCTTGGATCATGCCTTCTTTTCTCTGGTAATAATTTGAATTTTAATATGAATGGGGTGGGGGCAGGGAATCTATAGAACGGTAGAGTGCATTTAAATGTTCAGGCTGACAAAAACCTGAATCCAGATTAATTGATCTGGGTAGTTGCTATTTTGAATGGTCTCTGAAACACATGAATCCAGGCTGCTGCTTTCAGGCTGTGACTCAAAGCAAGTGGGATTTGTATATTAGGGATGATAACCCCCAAATTGCATGTTGGTTTTATGCCAACCAGAAGGTGCTTCTTTGGGGAGAACTTCAGGGAAAAAGAGTGAAGCTCACAAATCTCGGCCACAGGCAGGGTTGTTTAGCTCAGCTCAATGTGAGAGAACAGGGTGATGGATTCAGTTCCATTCAAAGCATCAGAACTGAAATCTAGCCAGCCTTCTCACTATTGCCCCAAGTCACAAGAGGATTGGGGTGACTGATAGCTCAAAATGAGGCTATCGGGTATACTGAGTGCTACCGACAGGCCCTCCTGACGTGTAACGCCACCCACCAATGGACCTGCTACAGTTAACCCATTAGTATCCATAACTATCTATAAGACACAAGCAAGAAAGAGTGCTACAATTCTCCACTGTGGAGATATGGGATAAGTTTCTCTCTCTCCTCTATTCCTCCTCTTCTTTCTCTCTGTCTCTGTCTCTCTTTGTCTCTCTCACACACACACAGTTTTTCACACAACTACCAGGAATTCTCCTGACTATTGAAGGATTGCAAGAGACAATAATTAATAGATTTTGTATTTGAAGTCAGGTGACTGATTTGAATCCTTTCAGTGCTATTTACTACACATATGACTGCAAGGAAATAATTTAATCTGGTCTCAATTTCCTCATCAAAAAAAGAACAAGCTGGATTTGAGAAGACCTGAAGATCTCTTCTAGTCCTAAATCTATGCTCTTTCGTGGTACAATGCAAAACCTTTGGGGAAACTTTCACTTTCCTGAGCCGGAAGTGGTTGGGAAAGGAAATCTGAAAAGCTTGAACTTCAGAAATTCTACAGGTTGGAATGGATTCATGACCTCTAAGCTTCCTCTTAGCTCTGAAAGTCCTTGCTTCAGGGTACAAAAAGGTAGACCAAAGAGTTCTCACCTAGGAATCAGGAGACCTGACTTCCAGCCCCAGTTGTGCCATTAGCGCTTACCTCTATGGGACACAATTTTCTCATATGTCAAAGTGAGAGGAATGGAGGAAGAACATCCAGACTTAGCCAGAAACCTAGACATAGGACAGATATCTCTGTGATTGTTTGTCCTTAGCTCTGTGATCCCTGTGGATCCTGCTGTTGTTAGTCTGCTCAGGGACTCTGATTTTATGATTCTATCAGTGTCACTATTTTGGGCTCTGTCCCTAGATCTGCAACTGGTAGAGAAGGTTCCTTCCCCAGGACCCTGAACAGAATCTGCCCGACCCTTTGTTTCCCAGATGTTCACCTGAAAAGGCGCTAATTCCTCCAAAGGCTAACAGGCCAACATCTTGTTGCCATTCACAACAATCCCTCCATGGCCAGGCTAAAGGCTCTCTTATGGCACTGTCTAAGGCCTTTCCCCTTTTTCTGAAATTACAGCAGGTTATTAATTAGCAGGCAAAGCCTTATCTCTCATATTGACACCTCATTTCCCCAAAGACTGGGCACAGATCCCCTCCATTCTTGCCCTTAAATTTCATCATTCCTCTTATCGCTTGCTATTGTTACCCTTTTTAAACTGGCTTCCATGTCAGGAAAAATCTATTTTGTTACAGTAATAGGCATTCTTGCTAACAGATTATAATTGAAAAGATAAACCAGAGAGAGGAAGCAAAGGAAGGCTCCTTTTCTTGCTTTATGAGGTTGGGTGGGCTTGACGTCAGGGTTTGAGTGAGGCTTCTGGGAGAATCTTAGAGACAGACCCCACTCAAACATGAGAGAGTTAATGCTACCTCTGAAGAGAAGTGCTCACAAACAGATAGAGATACTCAGAGACAGAAGTCAACACAAAGACAGAGGTTAGATATAGACAGTGACCTAAGGACCAGAACTCTCCAGCATTGGAGACACCGAGCTGAAAGGCACAGAGTGACAAAGATAGAGTGACAAGAGACACAGAGAAATATATGTAAACTCAGAGTTAAGAGACGCAGAAAGGTAGATACATAAAAAGCAGAGGCCCACAGATAGAGAAATATAGATATTGACAGAAATACAATGAGAGAGAGAGATCTTGGATGTTTTCAGAGGACAGTTCAGGTTCACAGTGAGAAGATACTTGGACCAATACTGTATAGTTGTGCCCTTCTACCACTCCAAGAGACAGAGATGAGCCAAGAATTAAAGGCCAGGAGCAAGAGAAGATAAGAGAAGAGAAATTAAATCCCTGAAGCTTTCTTTCCAGGGTGGATTACTTCCATGCCCCAAGCCCTGAAGTCTTCCCATGGGGAAGGTCCACTTTCAGCTCCCTCCCTCCTCTGGGAAATCGAAGAGGTTGAAAAGCAGCTCACAGACCATCAGGTAATTAGCCAAAGGTCCTCTAGAATGGGCCAACCCTGATCGCCTCAGAAAAGCAAGAGAGTATGTACATATGTGTGTGTGTATGCTTTGTGTGTGTCCCTGTATGAAGGGAGCAGTAGTGTTTGGAAGAGCAAGGTTAAGGATGGGGGAGGGTAGAGTTGTCTTATTCTGAGAATCTCAGATTCAGCTCATTAATAAAATGGTCCATTTGGCTTGTGAATTCATTAGGAGAACCCAGTGTAATTAAAATTCAGGGTTTTGGGGGGTTGTGTTTGCTCTTTTTCACTTCTTCCAGAGATCCAGGCCAGAGCTACCAATGGGGATAATTAGCAGAGTCCAAACAGAGAAGGGATGAAGGCTCCCCAATGAAGCTATGATGAGGGAAGACAATAGTGGGCTAATTACTGAAACACTGAGCTTTATGACTACATGCCTGCTCTCACCATCATTAAGGAGATTCATAGACAAATAGGAGACTAATGTGAGGAGTTATATTTAATAGAGTTCTGGCTGTAATTTAGCAATTATTAGTATTATTATTTTGGCAGTTTGCAACGAAAAGCTTTCTATCGGCTTAGTCACTGGTTGTAGCCCTAAAGTTGGGAATCAACGGGAGGGGCAGGCAAAGGTGTGATTGAGAAACTGGAGGGGGAGAGAGAGAAAGAAAGGAAAGAAGGAAGGGAGGGAGGAAAGAAGGAAGGAAGGGAAAGAGGAGGAAGGAAAAGGAAAGAGAAGTAAAGAAGAGAAATATGGAACCAGGTAGGTGGTATAGTGAATAGAATGCTAGGACAGAGGCAGGAATACTTGAGTTCAAATCCTGCCTCAGACATATATTAGCAATGTGACCTTGGGCAAATCACTTAATATTGTTTGGTTTTAGTTTTCTCATCTGTAAAGTGGGGACAATAATGGCACCTACCCAGTGGCTTGTTGTGAGAATCAAATGAAATAAATGCATTTAAAGCATTATTTAACACTATTACTAAAAAAAGAGAAGGAAATATGGAGAGACAGTGAAAGGATGATGTTCCATGTTCCTCTCTATCTGCATTGAGATCAGTGAGAAAAGAGAAGTCTGTATGGGTTTTTGGACAAGCAAAGATTTACTCTAAGAAGCCCCTAAGTCAAGGGATGGAAGTGTACATCAGGAAACCAAGAGCTAAAGATTGAACCCCCGTGACTCTCCTCCAAAGTCTCATTTTAATTCTTAACCAGCAGAAATTGCGTTCCTTAAAGCCTTCTTTTCAAGACAGGACCAGACAGAACTTTGGGTCTGTTCCATCCATGACCATATATTAATGATTGTCTTGGCATGTGACACCAATCCTAAAAGGTTCTGTCCCAACCCCTAACTATAAAAAGCAGCCCAACCTACCCTCTGTAAATAGGGAAGAGGGCAATAAATGAAAGAGTTCTACAATGGAGCATTCTTTAGCCCAACATCCCTTGTGCTAAAGCAGATACTAATCTGTAAACTTAAAATATTTTTTAAAGAATGATTTCAATATAATTGAGTTTTTTGGTTATTCTATATTTGGTTATTCTATATTCTATTCTATATTCTATATGGTTTTATTTTATGCTCATGACACATAAAAGGTTAAGAGACCCCGTCTTGATATTTCTACCACCTTTATGGGAAAAACAGAGTTTTTAGTCTCAGAAGAGTAGGTGTTCTCGAATATACCACTATCGGATTATAGGATCTAGAATTCTGGAAAACTCTTTCTGGATTAGGAACATCATTTCCAGATTCTCTAAGCTCCTGACACTCTGGATCTCTTCTCTTAATCTTCAAGAAGCTATGAGTTCATAATCCAGAACTGTTTCTCCATCCTCTCCAGATGAACAGATAAGAGAGCTGCTGGAGCCAAAAATATAATAAAATAAAATCTATATGGTAGATTTATAAATCTACATGATGAATTTAAGGTAGCTTTAAACAGTAGACAATATATCACTAGAGTAGTACTTGAAGAATTCTTTTCAGTTTAGTAAAATCTACCAAAGCTTGTGTTCACCTTTGTGACTCTAGAGTTCCCTTCATGCCATATGAGGTATATGACTTATAAAGGTCTCCACTTCCTCAAAGTAAAATTGAAATTGTCTTACTGTAAGAAACTGACAGAACTTCTGGTCATAAAGTTAAGAAAATAGATATATGAATGTATTAAATGAGATTGTTTTGTATTTAATTTGTCATCACCAAATAGGAAAAAGCTTCTTTCTCTATGTTAGAAAGGGCCACATTCAAAGACAGGGAGGTGAATTAAAAGTTATTTCTGGAGTCATTAGACAAATGAACAAAAACCACATTCTTCTCATTGTCACCAACAGTTTACTACCAAATTCCAATCTGTTCTCTCTAATGGGAGAGATGGAGTTTCTAATAGAAACTGAGAAAGAGGCCTAAAGAATCAGAGGTGGGAAGAAATTTTGAGGTGGAAAGCTAAGCTCTAATCAAAATGGGAAAGCTAACCCTTAATGAAGCCCCTTCCTCCAGTTCTCCAGCTCTGCCTGGGGCTGTCAGTGACTCAGCAGCCAAAGTTACCCCCAGGGGGAGAACTCAAACTTGCTTTCTGAATCTGCAAGGAGAAGAATCCAGCTTCACCTTCAAAACCTCTCCCAAGTATTTGCCCCTTTCCCCAGCTCCCACCCCCATTAGTTTAGGTTTTAGACACCTAGACAAAAGGGTGCTCTCCCTTTAAAGGCCTCCGGGGCTGAGCTAACATAAAGCATCCATCAGTGGCTCCTACATCCCATCTCCCCACTGTCAGCAAACTTTGACTCACATCCATCCCTCTGGCTGCTTCTAGTTCAGCTGCAACCCTCAGTGGATACAGAGGGCTGGTCTTTCTCCTCCGGAGAAAAATGGAAGTCAGTCATCCCTCAGCCTCCTCTCTCTGAGGAGGGTCAGGGAGAGGAAACCAGGTTCCAGAGGATGACAGGTGGCTTTGTGGAACAGGCCTCAAAGGGAGAGTGATTTTGAGAGGAAGGCTGCTATTGGAGGACTGGGAGGGAGGTACTGAGAGATTGTAGAACTGGTGGAGAAAATTGGAAGAATGTCAGGATGTATTTCTTTTCAGGATGGGGGTCTCCCCAATCCAGGTGCATCTCTGTTCAGCATGCAAACTATCTACAAGCAATATAGAATTATCAAGTCCTGAAGAATGAGGACCCAAGAAACTAGAGACAGGAAATGAGAAATGGAGTGAAAAGAGAACTGGTTTAGGATTCAAAAGACTTGAATTCAAATCCTTCCCTTGTCACTTACAATCCATGGGGCTTTGGAGCTCAGTTTCCTCACTTGCAGAATATGAAGGCTGGGCTAGATGCCTTTCAAGGTCCTTTTCAGTTCTAAATTTATAATTCTGTGATCTTAGAAGCTCCCACATCTCCATCAATATCATTAACTACAAAGCATACTCTGTCTCGTTTGGTCGTCCGGCTTTACTTTATTGTCTACAAGTTCTTTCTAATGTCTAACTTCAGTTCCTTCTGCAGCAGTATCAACCCATTAATTAAAGATTCAGTAGATATGGAGAACAGCGCCCCCTTCCACCCACCCGAGCTGAACTAAGCTTGAGCTGACCCAAATCTTAGACGCAGCACCCCCTCCCAGTACCGAGTGAGTGATCCCAGCTCTCAGCTCCCGGGTCTTTTTGGATTTCTCACCTTTGACCCAGAGGAACAGACACAAGTAACAAATGGCCAGGCTTCCACTCCTAGATAGTTCAGAACAGAAACCCACTGTCACTCATTGCTATCGAGGACGGGACTAGGTTTTTTTGGCTTTAATTTCGCTAGGGGAGGAGGATGGGGATAGGGAGCATGGGAATTAAATTCCAGCTTCTCTCTTGCCCCTTGCCCCACTCCCTGGCTTGCAGCTTCCTACTAGCGCCGTGTAGACAGACACCCATGCTGGTGAGGCCTTGAGAGATGTCCCCCACGGCTCTACAGTGGCCCCCCCAACCTCCAGGGACTTAGAAAAGAGGGCTGGGGGGTAGGGAGCACAGACAGACCCTAGTCTGCTTTTCATCTCTGTAGAATTTCCCGATACCCTCTCCCATTCGACCCTAGTTCCATACAGAGAGGTTCGGCTGCTTGCAGGTGGGGGGCTGACCTCGAATCTCCTAACCCCCTCCGAGTCCCCCCATCTCAGTCTTGTACCCCGCTGTGCTACCTCCCCACCAGATGTTGGAATCCGGACAAAGAATCAACATCTGCAGACTGCGAGATTGGGGGGGGGGTGACTGCAGGAAGCTCATCAGGTCCTCAGAAACCTAGGTAAACGCCCCCTCATACTCTAGACCCGGTACTTCTCCCCCACCCCCACCTCTGCCACCACAAAGTCCCCCATGGTGTCTAGATTGCCCAATAGCCACTGTCGCGACTCCGCTGAGCCATTGCGGCCGCGCGCCGGGCCCCAGCCTAGGGGCTCCGGGCTCCGGGCTCGGGACTCACCCGGCTCGGGTTCCCGCTTTGGCTCCGCAGCCTCTCTGGGGCCGGCTCTGAGTGTCGGGTCCTGGGGGCTGCAGGAACTAAGGCGCCCGGCTCGGAAAGTCAGAGAGGAACCGGCTCAGTCCCGGCACCGCCCCGAGTCCGAGTGAGTCACGGAGAGAGCGCGAGCGAGTTATAGAGGTGGTGGTGGTAGGGGGTGGGACGGGGACGCGGAGACACCCTCCCCCCTCCTCTTCCCCCGCCCCCCGCGGGGACAGAGAAATAGAGCCAGAGAGAGGCACTGGTACACAAAACCCGAGATCGAGACAGAGTCGACGCAAGTTTCTCGCTATCATTTGGGGGGGCTAGTTGCACCTCCCGGGAGACAGGGATATAGAAATAGAGACGCAGACACAAACGTCTCTGCAACTGAGGAGGTCTGTCAGCTCCTCCTCTGACCTTTCCCGGGGGGTTTTGCCTTCTCTTTGTGGGAAGAAAATTTACCTCCCTCCTACAGAGGGAGGGAAAC